>NC_054382.1:137262829-137316287 GCF_017654675.1 Xenopus laevis | reverse complement strand
AAATAAAGCCCCTAAATACATCCCCTAAGTAAAGCACTAAAACATTACCTAAATACAGTCCCTAAATACATCCGCTAAATACAGCCCTTAAAATTATCCCCTAAATACAGTCCCTAAAAAAACCATGTAAATAAAGCCCCAAATGCATTCCTTAAATAAAGCCCCTAAATACAGTCTTTGAATAAACCCTACAAATCAATCCCCTAAATAAAGCCCTAAAAACATCCCCTAAAAAAGTCCCTAAATAAAGCCCATAAATGCATCCCCTAAATAAAGCTCTTAAATACAGTCCCTAAATAAACTCCCTAAAAACATTCCATATATAAAGTACCTAGATAATGCCCATAAAAAAATCCCCTAAATAACAGTCCCTAAATAAAACTCATAAATAAAAGTTCCTAAATGCATCCCCTAAATACAGTCCCTAAAAAAAAAACCCTAAATGCATCCCATAAATAAAGCCCCTTAAAACATCCCCTAAATTGTCCCTAAATAAAGCCCCTAAATACATCACCTAAATAGAGTCCCTAAATACTGTAACTAAATAAAGCCCCTAAATGCATCCTCTAAATAAAGCCTTAAAAACAACCGCTAAATAGTGTCCCCTAATTGAAGCCCCTAAATACAGCCCCTATAAACATCCCGAAATACAGTCGCAATAAAGACCATAAATGTATCCCCTAAATAAAGCCTCTAAACACAGTTCCAAACTACAGTCCCTAAATAAAGTCCCTAAATAAATCCCCTAAATACAGTCCCTAAATAAAGTCCCTAAATACAGTCCCTAAATACAGGCCCAAATAAAGCCCCTAAATACAGTTCCGAAAAACAGTCCCTAAATAAAGCCCATAAATAAATCCCCTAAAAATAGTCCCAAAATACAGGCTCTAAATATATCTCCTAAAAACATCCCCTAAATACAGACCCTAAATATAGTCCCTAAATATAGCCCCTAAATAAAGCCCCTAAATACAGTCCTTCCATAAACCCATTAAATGCATCCCCCAATATTAAGCCCTAAAAAATCCCCTAAATACGGTCCCAAAATAAAGCCCCTAAATACAGTCCCTAAATAAAACCCCTAAGTGAATCCCATAAATAAAGCCCTAAAAACATGCCCTAAATACAGTCCCTAAATAAAGCCTATAAATACATCCCTAATACAGCCCATAAAAACATTATCTAAATACATCCCCTAAATACAGCCCATAAAACATCCCCTAAATACAGACCCTAAATACAGCCATTTAAAAACATCCCCTAAAAACAGTCCCTAATAAAGCCCCTAAATGCATCCCCTAAATAAAGCCCCTAAATACAGTCCTAAATAAACCCCCTAAATGAATCCCCGAAATAAAGCCCTAAAAACATCCCATAAATACAGTCCCTAAATAGAGCCCATAAATACATCCCCTAAATACAGCCCATAAAAACATCCACTAAGTACAGTCCCTAAATATAGTCCCTAAATAAAGCCCCTAAATGCATCCCCTAAAGGCAGCTCCTAAATACAGTACATAAATAAACTCACTAAATGCATCCCCTAAATAAAGCCCTGAAAGCATCCCCTAAATACAGTCCCTAAATTAAGCATTTAAATACATCCCCTAAATAAAGCCCTAAAAACATTACCTAAATACAGGCCCTAAATAAAGTTCCAAAATACATCCCCTAAATACAGTCCCTAAAAAACCTGTAAATAAAGCCCCTAATGCATCCCCTAAATAAAGCTCCTACATACAGTCCCCAAATAAACTCCCTAAAAACATGCCCTAAATAAAGTACCTAGATAATGTCCCTAAATACATCCCCTAAAATAAGGCCCATAAAAAATCCCCTAAATACAGTCCCTAAAAAAAAACGCTAATGAATCCCATAAATAAAGCCCTTAAAACATCCCCTAAATAGTCCCTAAATAAAGCCCCTAAATACATCCCCTAAAAAGAGTCCCTAAATACTGGAACTAAATAAAGCTCCTAAATGCATCCCCTAAATAAAGCCCCTAAATACAGCCCTAAAAACATCCCATAAATACAGTCCCTAAATAGAGTCAATAAATACACTCCCTATACACAGCCCATAAATACATCCACTAAGTACACTCCCTAAATATAGTCCCTAAATAAAGTCCCTAATGCAATCCCTAAATGCATCCCCTAAATAAAGCTCCTAAATACAGTCCATAAATAAACTCACTAAATGCATCCCTAATCTAAAGCCCTAAAAACATCCCCTAAATAGTCCCTAAATAAAGCCCGTAAATAAATCCCCTAAATAGTCCCTTAATACTGTAACTAAATAAAGCCCCTAAATGCATCCCCTAAATAAAGCCCTAAATACATTCCCTAATAAATCCCTAAAAAAAACTGCTAAATACTGTCCCTAATTGACGCCCCTAAATACAGCCCCTAAATAAAACCCATAAATGCATCCCCTAAATAAAGCCCCTAAATACAGTTCCAAAATACAGTCCCTAAATACAGTTCCAAAATACAGTCCCTAAATACAGTCCCTAAATACAGTCCCTAAATGCAGTCCCTAAATACAGTCCCTAAATACAGTCCCTAAATACAGGCCCTAAATACATCCCATAAAAACATCCCATAAAAACATCCCCTAAATACAGTCCATAAATATGGTCCATAAATACAGTCCCTAAATAAAGCCCCTAAATGTATTCCCTAAATAAAGCCCTAAAAACAAATGATAAATACAGTGCCTAAATAAAGCCCATAAATGCATCCCCTAAATAAAGCCCCTAAATAAAGTTCCCAAGTATAGTCCCTAAATAAAGTCCCTAAATAAATCCCCTAAATACAGTCCCTAAATAAAGTCCCTAAATACAGGCCCTGAGTATAGTCCCTAAATAAAGGCCCTAAATACATACCCTAAATGAAGCCCCTAAATACAACTGCTAAATACAGACCCTAATTGCAGCCCCAAAATACAGCCCCTAAATAAAGCCCATAAATGCATCCCCTAAATAAAGCCCCTAAATACAGTTACAAAATACAGTCCGTAAATAAAGCCTATAAATACATTCGATAAATAAAGCCGTAAAAACAACTGCTAAATACAGACCCTAATTGAAGCCCCAAAATACAGCCCCAAAATAAAGCCCCTAAATACAGTACGTAAATAAAACCCCTAAATGTATCCCCTAAATAAAGCCCTAAAAACATTATCTAAATACAGTCCATAAAAATATACCCTAAATACAGTCCCTAAATATAGTCCCTAAATGCATTCCCTAAATAAAGCTCCTAAATACAGTCCCTAAATAAACTCCCTAAAAACATACCTTAAATAAAGTACCTAGATAATGCCCTAAATACATCCCCTAAATAATGCCCATAAAAATCCCCTAAATACAGACCCTAAATAAAACCCGTAAGTAAAGTTCCTAAATGCATCCCCTAAATACAGTCCCTAAAAAAAAAACCTAAATGAATCCCCTAAATAAAGCCCTTAAAACATCCCCTAAATAGTCCCTAAATAAAGCCCCTAAATACATCCCCTAAATAGAGTCCCTTACTACTGTAACTAAATAAACCCCCCAAATGAATCCCCTAAATAAAGCCCTAAAAACATCCCCTAAATAAAGTTCCTAAATAAAGCCCCTAAATAAAGACCCTAAATACAGTCTCTTAATAAACCCACTAAATGAATCCCCAAAATAAAGCCCTAAAAACATCCCCTAAATACGTTCCATAAATAGAGCCCATAAATACATCATTTAAATACAGCCCATAAAAACATCCACTAAATGCAGTCCCTAAATATAGTTACATAGTTACATAGTTACATAGTTAAATTGGGTTGAAAAAAGACAAAGTCCATCAAGTTCAACCCCTCCAAATGAAAACCCAGCATCCATACACACACCCCTCCCTACTTTTAATTAAAATTCTATATACCCATACCTATATTAACTATAGAGTTTAGTATCACAATAGCCTTTAATATTATGTCTGTCCAAAAAATCATCCAAGCCATTCTTAAAGGCATTAACTGAATCAGCCATCACAACATCACCCGGCAGTGCATTCCACAACCTCACTGTCCTGACTGTGAAGAACCCTCTACGTTGCTTCAAATGAAAGTTCTTTTCTTCTAGTCTAAAGGGGTGGCCTCTGGTACGGTGATCCACTTTATGGGTAAAAAGGTCCCCTGCCATTTGTCTATAATGTCCTCTAATGTACTTGTAAAGTGTAATCATGTCCCCTCGCAAGCGCCTTTTTTCCAGAGAAAACAACCCCAACCTTGACAGTCTACCCTCATAATTTAAGTCTTCCGTCCCTCTAACCAATTTAGTTGCACGTCTCTGCACTCTCTCCAGCTCATTTATATCCCTCTTAAGGACTGGAGTCCAAAACTGAACTGCATACTCCAGATGAGGCCTCACCAGGGACCTATAAAGAGACATAATTATGTTTTCATCCCTTGAGTTAATGCCCTTTTTTATGCAAGACAGAACTTTATTTGCTTTAGTAGCCACAGAATGACACTGCCCAGAATTAGACAACTTGTTATCTACAAAGACTCCAAGATCCTTCTCATTTAAGGAAACTCCCAACACATTGCCATTTAGTGTATAACTTGCATTTATATTATTTTTGCCAAAGTGCATAACCTTGCATTTATCAACATTGAACCTCATTTTCCAGTTTGCTGCCCAGTTTTCCAGTTTAGACAGATCACTTTGCAAAGTGGCAGCATCCTGCATGGAACCTATAGTTCTGCACAATTTAGTATCATCTGCAAAAATAGAAACAGTACTTTCAATGCCCACCTCCAGGTCATTAATAAACAAGTTGAAAAGCAAGGGACCTAGTACAGAGCCCTGCGGTACTCCACTAACAACACTGGTCCAATTAGAAAATGTTAGTCCCTAAATAAAAGCCCCTAAATAAAGCCCTTACATAAAGTACCTAAAGTCCCTAAATACATGCTTAAGTAAAGCCCTAAAAACATTACCTAAATAAAGTCCCTAAATAAAGTCCCTAAATACAGCACTTAAAAATATCTCCTAAATAAAGTCCCTTAATAAAAACCGTAAATAAAGCCCCTTAATGCATCCCCTAAATAAAGCCCATAAGCACAGTCCCTAAATAAACCCCCTAAATGAATCCTATAAATAAAGCCCTAAAAACATCCCCCAAATACATCCCCTAAATAAAGCCCCTAAAAACAGTTCCAAAATACAGTCCCTAAATAAAGCCCTTAAATAAATTCCCTAAACACAGTCCCTAAATAAAGGCTCTAAAAAGAGCCCCTAAAAACATCTTCTAAATACAGACCCTAAATATAGTCCCTAAATAAAGTACCTAAATAAAGCCCCTAAATACATCCCCTAAGTAAAGCCCTAAAAACATTACCTAAATACAGTCCCTAAATACATCCACTACATACAGCCCTTAAAATTATCCCCTAAATACAGTCCCTAAAAAAAACGTGTAAATAAAGCCCCAAATGCATTCCTTAAATAAAGCCCCTAAATACAGTCTTTGAATAAACCCATAAATCCCCTAAATAAAGCCCTAAAAACATACCTTAAAAAAAGTCCCTAAATAAAGCCCCTAAATGCATCCCCTATATAAAGCTCTTAAATACAGTCCCTAAATAAACTCCCTAAAAACATCCCATATATAAAGTACCTAGATAATGCCCATAAATACATCCCCTAAATAAAGCCCATAAAAAATCCGCTAAATACAGTCCCTAAATAAAACTCATAAATAAAGTTCCTAAATGCATCCCCTAAATACAGTCCCTAAAAAAAAAACCCTAAATGCATCCCATAAATAAAGCCCTTAAAACATTCCCTAAATTGTCCCTAAATAAAGCCCCTAAATACATCACCTAAATAGAGTCCCTAAATACTGTAACTAAATAAAGCCCCTAAATGCATCCTCTAAATAAAGCCTTAAAAACAACCGCTAAATAGTGTCCCTAATTGAAGCCCCTAAATACAGCCCCTATAAACATCCCCGAAATACAGTCGCAATAAAGACCATAAATGTATCCCCTAAATAAAGCCTATGAACACAGTTCCAAACTACAGTCCCTAAATAAAGTCCCTAAATAAATCCCCTAAATACAGTCCCTAAATTAAGTCCCTAAATACAGTCCCTAAACACAGGCCCAAATAAAGCCCATAAATACAGTTCCGAAATACAGTCCCTAAATAAAGCCCCTAAATAAATCCCCTAAAAATAGTCCCAAAATACAGGCTCTAAATACATCTCCTAAAAACATCCCCTAAATACAGACCCTAAATATAGTCCCTAAATAAAGCCCCTAAATAAAGCCCCTAAATACAGTCCTTACATAAACCCATTAAATGCATCCCCAATATTAAGCCCTAAAGAATCCCCTAAATACGGTCCCCAAATAAAGCCCATAAATAAAGTCCCTAAATAAAACCCATAAGTGAATCCCCTAAATAAAGCCCTAAAAACATCCCCTAAATAAAGTCCCTAAATAAAGCCTATAAATACATCCCCTAAATACAGCCCATAAAAACATCATCTAAATACATCCCCTAAATACAGCCCATAAAACATCCCCTAAATACAGACCCTAAATACAACCATTTAAAACATCCTCTAAAAACAGTCCCTAAATACAGCCCCTAAATGCATCCCCTAAATAAAGCCCCTAAATACAGTCCCTAAATAAACCCCCTAAATGAATCCCCAAAATAAAGCCCTAAAAACATCCCATAAATACAGTCCCTAAATAGAGCCCATAAATACATCCCCTAAATACAGCCCATAAAAACATCCACTAAGTACAGTCCCTAAATACAGTCCCTAAATAAAGCCCCTAAATGCATCCCCTAAAGGCAGCTCCTAAATACAGTCCATAAATAAACTCACTAAATGCATCCCCTAAATAAAGCCCTGAAAGCAACCCCTAAATACAGTCCCTAAATTAAGCATTTAAATACATCCCCTAAATAAAGCCCTAAAAACATTACCTAAATACAGGCCCTAAATAAAGTTCCAAAATATATCCCCTAAATACAGTCCCTAAAAAAACCTGTAAATAAAGCCCCTAAATGCATCCCCTAAATAAAGCTCCTACATACAGTCCCCAAATAAACTCCCTAAAAACATGCCCTAAATAAAGTACCTAGATAATGTCCCTAAATACATCCCCTAAATAAGGCCCATAAAAAATCCCCTAAATACAGTCCCTAAAAAAAAAACGCTAAATGAATCCCATAAATAAAGCCCTTAAAACATCCCCTAAATAGTCCCTAAATAAAGCCCCTAAATACATCCCCTAAAAAGAGTCCCTAAATACTGGAACTAAATAAAGCTCCTAAATGCATCCCCTAAATAAAGCCCCTAAATACAGCCCTAAAAACATCCCATAAATACAGTCCCTAAATAGAGTCAATACATCCCCTATAGGCAGCCCATAAATACATCCACTAAGTACACTCCCTAAATATAGTCCCTAAATAAAGTCCCTAAATGCAATCCCTAAATGCATCCCCTAAATAAAGCTCCTAAATACAGTCCATAAATAAACTCACTAAATGCATCCCTAATATAAAGCCCTAAAAACATCCCCTAAATAGTCCCTAAATAAAGCCCCTAAATACATCCCCTAAATAGAGTCCCTTAATACTGTAACTAAATAAAGCCCCTAAATGCATCCCCTAAATAAAGCCCCTAAATACATTCCCTAAATAAATCCCTAAAAAAAACTGCTAAATACTGTCCCTAATTGACGCCCCTAAATATAGCCCCTAAATAAAGCCCATAAATGCATCCCCTAAATAAAGCCCCTAAATACAGTTCCAAAATACAGTCCCTAAATACAGTCCCAAAATACAGTCCCTAAATACAGTCCCTAAATACAGTTCCTAAATACAGTCCCTAAATACAGTCCCTAAATACAGGCCCTAAATACATCCCATAAAAACATCCCATAAAAACATCCCCTAAATACAGTCCCTAAATATGGTCCATAAATACAATCCCTAAATAAAGCCCCTAAATGTATTCCCTAAATAAAGCCCTAAAAACAACTGCTAAATACAGTCCCTAATTGAAGCCAATAAATACAGCCCCTATAAACATCCCCAAAATACAGTGCCTAAATAAAGCCCATAAATGCATCCCCTAAATAAAGCCCCTAAATAAAGTTCCCAAGTATAGTCCCTAAATAAAGTCCCTAAATAAATCCCCTAAATACAGTCCCTAAATAAAGTCCCTAAATACAGGCCCTGAGTATAGTCCCTAAATAAAGGCCCTAAATACATACCCTAAATGAAGCCCCTAAATACAACTGCTAAATACAGACCCTAATTGAAGCCCCTAAATACAGCCCCTAAATAAAGCCCATAAATGCATCCCCTAAATAAAGCCCCTAAATACAGTTACAAAATACAGTCCGTAAAAAAAGCCTATAAATACATTCGATAAATAAAGCCGTAAAAACAACTGCTAAATACAGACCCTAATTGAAGCCCCTAAATACAGCCCCAAAATAAAGCCCCTAAATACAGCCCCAAAATAAAGCCCCTAAATACAGTACGTAAATAAAACCCCTAAATGAATCCCCTAAATAAAGCCCTAAAAACATTATCTAAATACAGTCCATAAAAATATACCCTAAATACAGTCCCTAAATATAGTCCCTAAATGCATCCCCTAAATAAAGCTCCTAAATACAGTCCCTAAATAAACTCCCTAAAAACATCCCTTAAATAAAGTACCTAGATAATGCCCTAAATACATCCCCTAAATAATGCCCATAAAAATCCCCTAAATACAGACCCTAAATAAAACCCGTAAGTAAAGTTCCTAAATGCATCCCCTAAAAAAAAAAACCTAAATGAATCCCCTAAATAAAGCCCTTAAAACATCCCCTAAATAGTCCCTAAATAAAGCCCCTAAATACATCCCCTAAATAGAGTCCCTTACTACTGTAACTAAATAAAGCCCCTAAATGCATCCCCTAAATAAAGCCCCTAAATTCATTCCCTAAATAAATCCCTAAAAAAAACTGCTAAATAATGTCCCTAATTGACGCCCCTAAATACAGCCTCTAAATAAAGCCCATAAATGCATCCCCTAAATAAAGCCCCTAAATACAGTTCCAAAATACAGTCCCTAAATACAGTTCCAAAATACAGTCCCTAAATACAGGCCCTAAATACAGGCCCTAAATACAGGCCCTAAATACAGTCCCTAAATACAGTCCCTAAATACATCCCATAAAAACATCCCATAAAAACATCCCCTAAATACAGTCCCTAAATATGGTCCAAAAATACAGTCCCTAAATAAAGCCCCTAAATGTATTACATAAATAAAGCCCTAAAAACAACTGCTAAATACAGTCCCTAATTGAAGCCAATAAATACAGCCCCTATAAACATCCCCAAAATACAGTGCCTAAATAAAGCCCATAAATGCATCCCCTAAATAAAGCCCCTAAATAAAGTTCCCAAGTGTAGTCCCTAAATAAAGTCCCTAAATAAATCCCCTAAATACAGTCCCTAAATAAAGTCCCTAAATACAGGCCCTGAGTACAGTCCCTAAATAAAGCCCCTAAATACATTCCCTAAATAAAGCCCTAAAAACAACTGCTAAATACAGACCCTAATTGAAGCCCCTAAATACAGCCCCTAAATAAAGCCCATAAATACATCCCCTAAATAAAGCCCCTAAATACAGTTACAAAATACAGTCCATAAATAAAGCCTATAAATACATTCGATAAATAAAGCCGTAAAAACAACTGCTAAATACAGACCCTAATTGAAGCCCCTAAATACAGCCCCTATAAACATCTCCAAAATACAGTCCCTAAATAAAGCCCATAAATGCATCCCCTAAATACAGTAGCAAAATACAGTCCCTAAATAAATCCCCTAAATACAGTCCCTAAATACAGGCCCTAAATAAAGCCCCTAAATAGATCCCCTAAATAAAACCCTAAAACAAATCCCCTAAATACAGTCCTTGAATAAATTCCCTAAATAAAGCCCCTAAATGCATCCCCTAAATAAAGCCCCTAAATGCATCCCCTAAATAAAGCCCCTAAATACAGTCCCTAAAAAAGCCCTAAAAACATACCCTAAATAAAGTCCCTATATAAAGCCCATAAATACATCCCCTAAATAAAGCCCTTAAATTAAGTACCTAAATAAAGCCCCTAAATACATCCCCTAAGTAAAGCCCTAAAATCATTACCTACATACGGTCCCTAAATAAAGTCCCAAAATACATCCCCTAAATACAGCGCTTAAAATTATCCCCTAAATACAGTCCCTAAAAAACCCGCGTAAATAAAGCCCCTAAATACAGTCCTTAAATAAACCCAACAAATGAATCCCCTAAATAAAGCCCTAAAAACATCCCCTAAATAAAGTTCCTTAATAAAGCCCCTAAATAAAGCCCCTAAATAAAGCCCGTAAATACAGTCTCTTAATAAACCCGCTAAATGAATCCCCAAAATAAAGCCCTAAAAACATACCCTAAATAAGGTCCATAAATAGAGCCCATAAATACATCATTTAAATACAGCCCATAAAAACATACACTAAATGCAGTCCCTAAATATAGTCCCTAAATAAAAGCCCCTAAATAAAGCCCTTACATAAAGTACCTAAAGTCCCTAAATACATCCTTAAGTAAAGCCCTAAAAACATTACCTAAATAAAGTCCCTAAATACAGCACTTAAAAATATCTCCTAAATAAAGTCCCTGAATAAAAAACCGTAAATAAAACCCCTTAATGCATCCCCTAAATAAAGCCCCTAAACACAGTCCCTAAATAAACCCCCTAAATGAATCCTATAAATAAAGCCCTAAAAACATCCCCCAAATACATCCCCTAAATAAAGCCCCTAAAAACAGTTCCAAAATACAGTCCCTAAATAAAGCCCTTAAATAAATCCCTTAAACACAGTCCCTAAATAAAGGCTCTAAAAAGAGCCCCTAAAAACATCTTCTAAATACAGACCCTAAATATAGTCCCTAAATAAAATACCTAAATAAAGCCCATAAATACATCCCCTAAGTAAAGCCCTAAAAACATTACCTAAATACAGTCCCTAAATACATTCGCTACATACAGCCCTTAAAATTATCCCCTAAATACAGTCCCTAAAAAAACCGTGTAAATAAAGCCCCAAATGCATTCCTTAAATAAAGCCCCTAAATACAGTCTTTGAATAAACCCCCCAAATGAATCCCCTAAATAAAGCCCTAAAAACATCCACTAAAAAAAGTCCCTAAATAAAGCCCATAAATGCATCCCCTAAATAAAGCTCTTAAATACAGTCCCTAAATAAACTCACTAAAAACATCCCATATATAAAGTACCTAGATAATGCCCATAAATACATCCCCTAAATAAAGCCCATAAAAAATCCGCTAAATACAGTCCCTAAATAAAGCCCTTAAATAAATCACATAAACACAGTCCCTAAATAAAGGCTCTAAAAAGAGCCCCTAAAAACATACTCTAAATATAGTCCCTAAATATAGTCCCTAAATAAAGTACCTAAATAAAGCCCCTAAATACATCCCCTAAGTAAAGCACTAAAAACATTACCTAAATACAGTCCCTAAATACATCCGCTAAATACAGCCCTTAAAATTATCCCCTAAATACAGTCCCTAAAAAAACCATGTAAATAAAGCCCCAAATGCATTCCTTAAATAAAGCCCCTAAATACAGTCTTTGAATAAACCCTACAAATCAATCCCCTAAATAAAGCCCTAAAAACATCCCCTAAAAAAAGTCCCTAAATAAAGCCCATAAATGCATCCCCTAAATAAAGCTCTTAAATACAGTCCCTAAATAAACTCCCTAAAAACATTCCATATATAAAGTACCTAGATAATGCCCATAAAAAATCCCCTAAATACAGTCCCTAAATAAAACTCATAAATAAAGTTCCTAAATGCATCCCCTAAATACAGTCCCTAAAAAAAACCCTAAATGCATCCCATAAATAAAGCCCTTAAAACATCCCCTAAATTGTCCCTAAATAAAGCCCCTAAATACATCACCTAAATAGAGTCCCTAAATACTGTAACTAAATAAAGCCCCTAAATGCATCCTCTAAATAAAGCCTTAAAAACAACCGCTAAATAGTGTCCCTAATTGAAGCCCCTAAATACAGCCCCTATAAACATCCCCGAAATACAGTCGCAATAAAGACCATAAATGTATCCCCTAAATAAAGCCTCTAAACACAGTTCCAAACTACAGTCCCTAAATAAAGTCCCTAAATAAATCCCCTAAATACAGTCCCTAAATAAAGTCCCTAAATACAGTCCCTAAATACAGGCCCAAATAAAGCCCCTAAATACAGTTCCGAAAAACAGTCCCTAAATAAAGCCCATAAATAAATCCCCTAAAAATAGTCCCAAAATACAGGCTCTAAATATATCTCCTAAAAACATCCCCTAAATACAGACCCTAAATATAGTCCCTAAATATAGCCCCTAAATAAAGCCCCTAAATACAGTCCTTCCATAAACCCATTAAATGCATCCCCAATATTAAGCCCTAAAAAATCCCCTAAATACGGTCCCAAAATAAAGCCCCTAAATACAGTCCCTAAATAAAACCCCTAAGTGAATCCCATAAATAAAGCCCTAAAAACATGCCCTAAATACAGTCCCTAAATAAAGCCTATAAATACATCCCCTAAATACAGCCCATAAAAACATTATCTAAATACATCCCCTAAATACAGCCCATAAAACATCCCCTAAATACAGACCCTAAATACAGCCATTTAAAACATCCCCTAAAAACAGTCCCTAAATAAAGCCCCTAAATGCATCCCCTAAATAAAGCCCCTAAATACAGTCCCTAAATAAACCCCCTAAATGAATCCCCGAAATAAAGCCCTAAAAACATCCCATAAATACAGTCCCTAAATAGAGCCCATAAATACATCCCCTAAATACAGCCCATAAAAACATCCACTAAGTACAGTCCCTAAATATAGTCCCTAAATGCATCCCCTAAAGGCAGCTCCTAAATACAGTACATAAATAAACTCACTAAATGCATCCCCTAAATAAAGCCCTGAAAGCATCCCCTAAATACAGTCCCTAAATTAAGCATTTAAATACATCCCCTAAATAAAGCCCTAAAAACATTACCTAAATACAGGCCCTAAATAAAGTTCCAAAATACATCCCCTAAATACAGTCCCTAAAAAAACCTGTAAATAAAGCCCCTAAATGCATCCCCTAAATAAAGCTCCTACATACAGTCCCCAAATAAACTCCCTAAAAACATGCCCTAAATAAAGTACCTAGATAATGTCCCTAAATACATCCCCTAAATAAGGCCCATAAAAAATCCCCTAAATACAGTCCCTAAAAAAAAACGCTAAATGAATCCCATAAATAAAGCCCTTAAAACATCCCCTAAATAGTCCCTAAATAAAGCCCCTAAATACATCCCCTAAAAAGAGTCCCTAAATACTGGAACTAAATAAAGCTCCTAAATGCATCCCCTAAATAAAGCCCCTAAATACAGCCCTAAAAACATCCCATAAATACAGTCCCTAAATAGAGTCAATAAATACATCCCCTATACACAGCCCATAAATACATCCACTAAGTACACTCCCTAAATATAGTCCCTAAATAAAGTCCCTAAATGCAATCCCTAAATGCATCCCCTAAATAAAGCTCCTAAATACAGTCCATAAATAAACTCACTAAATGGATCCCTAATCTAAAGCCCTAAAAACATCCCCTAAATAGTCCCTAAATAAAGCCCGTAAATAAATCCCCTAAATAGTCCCTTAATACTGTAACTAAATAAAGCCCCTAAATGCATCCCCTAAATAAAGCCCCTAAATACATTCCCTAAATAAATCCCTAAAAAAAACTGCTAAATACTGTCCCTAATTGACGCCCCTAAATACAGCCCCTAAATAAAACCCATAAATGCATCCCCTAAATAAAGCCCCTAAATACAGTTCCAAAATACAGTCCCTAAATACAGTTCCAAAATACAGTCCCTAAATACAGTCCCTAAATACAGTCCCTAAATGCAGTCCCTAAATACAGTCCCTAAATACAGTCCCTAAATACAGGCCCTAAATACATCCCATAAAAACATCCCATAAAAACATCCCCTAAATACAGTCCATAAATATGGTCCATAAATACAGTCCCTAAATAAAGCCCCTAAATGTATTCCCTAAATAAAGCCCTAAAAACAAATGATAAATACAGTGCCTAAATAAAGCCCATAAATGCATCCCCTAAATAAAGCCCCTAAATAAAGTTCCCAAGTATAGTCCCTAAATAAAGTCCCTAAATAAATCCCCTAAATACAGTCCCTAAATAAAGTCCCTAAATACAGGCCCTGAGTATAGTCCCTAAATAAAGGCCCTAAATACATACCCTAAATGAAGCCCCTAAATACAACTGCTAAATACAGACCCTAATTGCAGCCCCAAAATACAGCCCCTAAATAAAGCCCATAAATGCATCCCCTAAATAAAGCCCCTAAATACAGTTACAAAATACAGTCCGTAAATAAAGCCTATAAATACATTCGATAAATAAAGCCGTAAAAACAACTGCTAAATACAGACCCTAATTGAAGCCCCTAAATACAGCCCCTATAAACATCTCCAAAATACAGTCCCTAAATAAAGCCCATAAATGCATCCCCTAAATACAGAAGCAAAATACAGTCCCTAAATAAATCCCCTAAATACAGTCCCTAAATACAGGCCCTAAATAAAGCCCCTAAATACATCCCCTAAAAAAAACCCTAAAACAAATCCCATAAATACAGTCCTTGAATAAATTCCCTAAATAAAGCCCCTAAATGCATCCCCTAAATAAAGCCCATAAATGCATCCCCTAAATAAAGCCCCTAAATACAGTCCCTAAAAAAGCCCTAAAAACATCCCCTAAATACAGTCCCTATATAAAGCCCCTAAATACATCCCCTAAATAAAGCCCTTAAATTAAGTACCTAAATAAAGCCCCTAAATAAATCCCCTAAGTAAAGCCCTAAAATCATTACCTACATACGGTCCCTAAATAAAGTCCCAAAATACATCCCCTAAATACAGCCCTTAAAATTATCCCCTAAATACAGTCCCTAAAAAACCTGCGTAAATAAAGCCCCTAAATACAGTCCTTAAATAAACCCCCCAAATGAATCCCCTAAATAAAGCCCTAAAAACATCCCCTAAATAAAGTTCCTAAATAAAGCCCCTAAATAAAGCCCCTAAATAAAGACCCTAAATACAGTCTCTTAATAAACCCCCTAAATGAATCCCCAAAATAAAGCCCTAAAAACATCCCCTAAATACGGTCCATAAATAGAGCCCATAAATACATCATTTAAATACAGCCCATAAAAACATCCACTAAATGCAGTCCCTAAATATAGTCCCTAAATAAAAGCCCCTAAATAAAGCCCTTACATAAAGTACCTAAAGTCCCTAAATACATCCTTAAGTAAAGCCCTAAAAACATTACCTAAATAAAGTCCCTAAATAAAGTCCCTAAATACAGCACTTAAAAATATCTCCTAAATAAAGTCCCTTAATAAAAACCGTAAATAAAGCCCCTTAATGCATCCCCTAAATAAAGCCCATAAACACAGTCCCTAAATAAACCCCCCAAATGAATCCTATAAATAAAGCCCTAAAAACATCCCCCAAATACATCCCCTAAATAAAGCCCCTAAAAACAGTTCCAAAATACAGTCCCTAAATAAAGCCCTTAAATAAATTCCCTAAACACAGTCCCTAAATAAAGGCTCTAAAAAGAGCCCCTAAAAACATCTTCTAAATACAGACCCTAAATATAGTCCCTAAATAAAGTACCTAAATAAAGCCCCTAAATACATCCCCTAAGTAAAGCCCTAAAAACATTACCTAAATACAGTCCCTAAATAAATCCACTACATACAGCCCTTAAAATTATCCCCTAAATACAGTCCCTAAAACAAACGTGTAAATAAAGCCCCAAATGCATTCCTTAAATAAAGCCCCTAAATACAGTCTTTGAATAAACCCCTAAATCCCCTAAATAAAGCCCTAAAAACATCCCCTAAAAAAAGTCCCTAAATAAAGCCCCTAAATGCATCCCCTAAATAAGGCTCTTAAATACAGTCGCTAAATAAACTCCCTAAAACATCCCATATATAAAGTACCTAGATAATGCCCATAAATACAGATGAAGCCACTTGGATTTGTAAGATAAATGCGTCATGACTCAGGGTTAATTGAAGAAACTGCGTTATCTAAAGTCATCTTAACTCATTTAATGCATTTAACCTTTTCATTAGCATACCAAAGCACCATTGTGAACAAAGGTGAATGCTTTAATTAGATGGGATGTTGTGACGCAGTTTTCTGTGTTAAATGAGATAAATGGGATATCTGTGTTTAGTTATTCTGTGTCAAACAGACAAACCAAAGTGGCTGCATCTGTACATCCCCTAAATAAAGCCCATTAAAATCCGCTAAATATAGTCCCTAAATAAAACTCATAAATAAAGTTCCTAAATGCATCCCCTAAATACAGTCCCTAAAAAAAAAACCCTAAATGCATCCCATAAATAAAGCCCTTAAAACATTCCCTAAATTGTCCCTAAATAAAGCCCCTAAATACATCACCTAAATAGAGTCCCTAAATACTGTTACTAAATAAAGCCCCTAAATGCATCCTCTAAATAAAGCCTTAAAAACAACCGCTAAATAGTGTCCCTAATTGAAGCCCCTAAATACAGCCCCTATAAACATCCCCGAAATACAGTCGCAATAAAGACCATAAATGTATCCCCTAAATAAAGCCTCTAAACACAGTTCCAAACTACAGTCCCTAAATAAAGTCCCTAAATAAATCCCCTAAATACAGTCCCTAAATAAAGTCCCTAAATACAGTCCCTAAACACAGGCCCAAATAAAGCCCCTAAATACAGTTCCGAAATACAGTCCCTAAATAAAGCCCCTAAATAAATCCCCTAAAAATAGTCCCAAAATACAGGCTCTAAATACATCTCCTAAAAACATCCCCTAAATACAGACCCTAAATATAGTCCCTAAATAAAGCCCCTAAATAAAGCCCCTAAATACAGTCCTTACATAAACCCATTAAATGCATCCACAATATTAAGCCCTAAAAAATCCCCTAAATACGGTCCCCAAATAAAGCCCCTAAATACAGTCCCTAAATAAAACCCCTAAGTGAATCCCCTAAATAAAGCCCCCCCCCCCCCCCCCCCCCCGCTAAAACATCCCCTAAATACAGTCCCTAAATAAAGCCTATAAATACATCCCTAAATACAGCCCATAAAAACATCATCTAAATACATCCCCTAAATACAGCCCATAAAACATCCCCTAAATACAGACCCTAAATACAGCCATTTAAAACATCCCCTAAAAATAGTCCCTAAATAAAGCCCCTAAATGCATCCCCTAAATGCATCCCCTAAATACAGTCCCTAAATAAACCCCCTAAATGAATCCCCGAAATAAAGCCCTAAAAACATCCCATAAATACAGTCCCTAAATAGAGCCCATAAATACATCCCCTAAATACAGCCCATAAAACATCCCCTAAATACAGACCCTAAATACAGCCATTTAAAACATCCCCTAAATATAGTCCCTAAATAAAGCCCCTAAAGGCATCCCCTAAAGGCAGCTCCTAAATACAGTCCATAAATAAACTCACTAAATGCATCCCCTAAATAAAGCCCTGAAAGCATCCCCTAAATACAGTCCCTAAATTAAGCATTTAAATACATCCCCTAAATAAAGCCCTAAAAACATTACCTAAATA
The DNA here is from genome assembly GCF_017654675.1 of Xenopus laevis. Taxonomy (NCBI): domain Eukaryota; kingdom Metazoa; phylum Chordata; class Amphibia; order Anura; family Pipidae; genus Xenopus; species Xenopus laevis. The sequence continues at coordinate 137,298,465 of NC_054382.1, read as the reverse complement.
CAGGCCCTAAATAAAGTTCCAAAATACATCCCCTAAATACAGTCCCTAAAAAAACCTGTAAATAAAGCCCCTAAATGCATCCCCTAAATAAAGCTCCTACATACAGTCCCCAAATAAACTCCCTAAAAACATGCCCTAAATAAAGTACCTAGATAATGTCCCTAAATACATCCCCTAAATAAGGCCCATAAAAAATCCCCTAAATACAGTCCCTAAAAAAACACCCTAAATGAATCCCCTAAATAAAGCCCTTAAAACATCCCCTAAATAGTCCCTAAATAAAGCCCCTAAATACATCCCCTAAAAAGAGTCCCTAAATACTGGAACTAAATAAAGCTCCTAAATGCATCCCCTAAATAAAGCCCCTAAATACAGCCCTAAAAACATCCCATAAATACAGTCCCTAAATAGAGTCAATAAATACATCCCCTATACACAGCCCATAAATACATCCACTAAGTACACTCCCTAAATATAGTCCACTAAATAAAGTCCCTAAATGCAATCCCTAAATGCATCCCCTAAATAAAGCTCCTAAATACAGTCCATAAATAAACTCACTAAATGCATCCCTAATATAAAGCCCTAAAAACATCCCCTAAATACAGTCCCTAAATAAAGCCCCTAAATACATCCCCTAAATAAAGCCCTTAAATAAAGTACGTAAATAAAGCCCCTAAATAAAACGCATGAATAAAGATTCGAATCCTAAATACAGTCCCTAAACCCTAATGAATTCCCCTAATAATTAACCCTGAATAGTGCCCCTAAATACATTCCCTAAATAAATCCCTAAAAAAAACTGCTAAATACTGTCCCTAATTGACGCCCCTAAATACAGCCCCTAAATAAAGCCCATAAATGCATCCCCTAAATAAAGCCCCTAAATACAGTTCCAAAATACAGTCCCTAAATACAGTCCCAAAATACAGTCCCTAAATACAGTCCCTAAATACAGTTCCTAAATACAGTCCCTAAATACAGTCCCTAAATACAGGCCCTAAATACATCCCATAAAAACATCCCTAAAAACATCCCTAAATACAGTCCCTAAATATGGTCCATAAATACAATCCCTAAATAAAGCCCCTAAATGTATTCCCTAAATAAAGCCCTAAAAACAACTGCTAAATACAGTCCCTAATTGAAGCCAATAAATACAGCCCCTATAAACATAAATACAGTGCCTAAATAAAGCCCATAAATGCATCCCCTAAATAAAGCCCCTAAATAAAGTTCCCAAGTATAGTCCCTAAATAAAGTCCTAAATAAATCCCCTAAATACAGTCCCTAAATAAAGTCCCTAAATACAGGCCCTGAGTATAGTCCCTAAATAAAGGCCCTAAATACATACCCTAAATGAAGCCCCTAAATACAACTGCTAAATACAGACCCTAATTGAAGCCCCTAAATACAGCCCCTAAATAAAGCCCATAAATGCATCCCCTAAATAAAGCCCCTAAATACAGTTACAAAATACAGTCCGTAAAAAAAGCCTATAAATACATTCGATAAATAAAGCCGTAAAAACAACTGCTAAATACAGACCCTAATTGAAGCCCCTAAATACAGCCCCAAAATAAAGCCCTAAATAAATACAGTACGTAAATAAAACCCCTAAATGAATCCCCTAAATAAAGCCCTAAAAACATTATCTAAATACAGTCCATAAAAATATACCCTAAATACAGTCCCTAAATATAGTCCCTAAATGCATCCCCTAAATAAAGCTCCTAAATACAGTCCCTAAATAAACTCCCTAAAAACATCCCTTAAATAAAGTACCTAGATAATGCCCTAAATACATCCCCTAAATAATGCCCATAAAAATCCCCTAAATACAGACCCTAAATAAAACCCGTAAGTAAAGTTCCTAAATGCATCCCTAAAAAAAAAAACCTAAATGAATCCCCTAAATAAAGCCCTTAAAACATCCCTAAATAGTCCCTAAATAAAGCCCCTAAATACATCCCCTAAATAGAGTCCCTTACTACTGTAACTAAATAAAGCCCCTAAAATGCCCCTAAATAAAGCCCCTAAATAAAGCCCTAAAACAACCCTATATAAGCCCCTAAAAATACAGCTCCTATAACATCCCCGAATACAGTGCCTAAATAAAGCCCATAAATGCATCCCCTAAATATAGCCCCTAAATACAGTTCCAAATACAGTCCCTAAATAAATCCCCTGAATACAGTCCCTAAATAAAGCCCCTAAATACAATTCCGAAATACAGTCCCTAAATAAAGCTCCAAAATAGCATCCCCTAAATAAAGCCCCTAAATACAGTCCCTACAATAAACCCATAAAATGCATCCCCCAATATAAAGCCCTAAAAAATCCCCTAAATACAGTCCCAAAATAAAGCCCCTAAATACAGTCCCTAAATAAAACCCCTAAATGAATCCCCTAAATAAAGCCCTAAAAACATCCCCTAAATACAGTCCCTAAATAAAGTCCCTAAATACAGGCCCCAAATACAGTCCCTAAATACAGGCCCTAAATAAAGCCCCTAAATACATCCCCTAAATAAAGCCCCTAAATACAGTCCCTCAATACAGTCCCTAAATAAAGCCCATAAAAACATACCCTAACTACAGTCCCTAAATATAGTCCCTAAATGCATCCCCTAATTTAAGACCCTAAATACAGTCCCAAAATAAAGCCCATAAATGCATCCACTAAATAAAGCCCCTAAATATAGACCCTAAATACAGCCATTTAAAACATACCCTAAATGCATCCCCTAAATAAAGCCCCTAAATACAGTCCCAAAATAAACCTCCTAAATGAATCCCTAAAATAAAGTCCTAAAAAAACCACTAAATACAGTCCCTAAATAAAGCCCCTAAATACACCCCCTAAATACAGGCCCTAAATACTGTAACTAAATAAAGCCCCTAAATGCATCCCCTAATTAAAGCCCCTAAATACAGTCCCTAAATAAAGCCCTTAAATGCATCCCCTAAATAAAGCCCTAAAAACAACCTCTAAATACAGTCCCTAATTGAAGCCCCTAAATACGGCCCTATAAACATCCCCAAAATACAGTCCCTAAATAAAGCCCATAAATGCATCCCCTAAATAAACCTCCTAAATACAGTTCCAAAATACAGTCCCTAAATAAAATCCCTAAATGAATCCCCTAAATAAAGTCCCTAAATAAAGTCCCTAAATAAAGTCCCTAAATACAGGCCCCTAAATACAGTCCCTAAATACAGGCCCTAAATAAAGCCCCTAAATACAGTCCCTCAATACAGTCCCTAAATAAAGCCTCAAAATACAGTTCCAAAATACAGTTCCTAAATAAACTTCCTAAATAAATCCCCTAAATACAGTCCCTAAATAAAGTCCCTAAATAAAGTCCGTAAATACAGGCCCTAAATACAGTCCCTAAATACAGGCCCTAAATAAAGCCCCTAAATACATTCCCTAAATAAAGCCCATAAATACATCCCCTAAATACAGCCCATAAAAACATACCCTAAATACAGTCCCTAAATATAGTCCCTAAATGCATCCACCAATTAAAGACCCTAAATACAGTCCCAAAATAAAGCCCCTAAATGCATTGACTAAATAAAGGCCCTAAATATAGACCCTAAATACAGCCATTTAAAACATCCCCTAAAAATAGTCCCTAAATAAAGCCCCTAAATACAGTCCCTAAATAAACCTCCTAAATGAATCCCCAAAATAAAGCCCTAAAAACAACCCTTAAATACATTAAATTAAATATAGCCCACATTAAATTAAATATAGCCCATAAATACATCCCCTAAATACAGCCCATAAAAACATCCACTAAGTACAGTCCTTAAATAAAGCCCCTAAAAGCATCCCCTAAATAAAGCTCCTAAATACAGTCCATAAATAAACTCACTAAATGCATCCCCTAAATACAGCCCTTAAAATTATCCCCTAAATACAGTCACCCATAAAAACCCATAAATAAAGCCCCTAAATGCATCCCCTAAATAAAGCCCCTAAATGCATCCCCTAAATAAACCCCCTGAATACAGTCCTTAAATAAACCCCCAAATGAATCCTCTAAATAAAGTTCCTTAATAAAGCCCCTTAATGCATCCCCTAAATAAAGCTCATAAATATGGTGCCTCAAAAAACTCCCTAAAAACATCCCCTAAATACAGTCCCTAAATAACGCCCCTAAATACATCCCCTAAATAAAGCCCATAAAAAATCCCCTAAATACAGTCCCTAAATAAAACCTTTAAATACAGTTCCTAAATACATGCACTAAATACTGTCCCTAAAAAAAAATAACATAAATGAATCCTCTAAATGAAGCCCTAAAAACATCCCCTAAATAGTCCCGATATAAATCCCCTAAATACATCCCCTAAATAGAGTCCCTAAATACTGTAACTAAATAAAGCCCCTAAATGCATCCCCTAAATAAAGCCGCTAAATAAAGTCCCTAAATAAAGCCCCTAAATAAAGCCCTAAAAACAACCGCTATATACAGCCCCTAAATACAGCTCCTATAAACATCCCCGAAATACAGTGCCTAAATAAAGCCCATAAATGCATCCCCTAAATATAGCCCCTAAATACAGTTCCAAAATACAGTCCCTAAATAAATCCCCTGAATACAGTCCCTAAATAAAGCCCCTAAATACAGTTCCGAAATACAGTCCCTAAATAAAGCTCCAAAATGCATCCCCTAAATAAAGCCCCTAAATACAGTCCCTAAATAAACCCATAAAATGCATCCCCAATATAAAGCCCTAAAAAATCCCCTAAATACAGTCCCAAAATAAAGCCCCTAAATACAGTCCCTAAATAAAACCCCTAAATGAATCCCCTAAATAAAGCCCTAAAAACATCCCCTAAATACAGTCCCTAAATAAAGCCCATAAATACATCCCCTAAATACAGCCCATAAAAACATACCCTAAATACAGTCCCTAAATATAGTCCCTAAATGAATCCCCTAAATAAAGACCCTAAATGTAGTCCCTAAATAAAGCCCATCAATACAACCCCTAAAAACAGCCCCTAAATACAGCCCCTAAATACAGTCATTTAAAACATCCCCTAGAAACAGTCCCCATGAATATAGTACCTAAATAAAGCCCCTAAATGCTTCCCCTAAACAAAGCCCCTAAATATAGACCATAAATACAGCCATTTAAAACATCCCCTACAAACAGTCCCTAAATAAAGTCCCTAAATGCATCCCCTAAATAAAGCCCATAAATACAGTACTTAAATAAACCCCCCAAATGAATCCCCTAAATACAGCACATAAAAACATCCACTAAGTACAGGCCCTAAATAAAGTCCCTAAATAAAGCCTATAAATGCATCCCCTAAATAAAGCTCCTAAATACAGTCCATAAATAAACTCACTAAATGCATCCCCTAAATAAAGTCCTAAAAACATCCCCTAAATACAGTCCCTATATAAAGCCCCTAAATACATCTCCTAAATGAAGCCCTTAATTAAGTACCTAAATAAAGCCCCTAAATACATCACCTAAGTAAAGCCCTAAAAACATTACCTAAATACAGTCCCAAAATAAAGTCCCAAAATACATCCCCTAAATACAGCCCTTTAAATTATCCCCTAAATACAGTCCCTAAAAAACACGTAAATAAAGCCCCTAAATGCATCCCCTAAATAAAGCCCCTAAATACAGTTCTTAAATAAACCCCCCAAATGAATCCCCTAAATAAAGCTCTAAAAACATCCCCTAAAAAAGTCCCCGTAATAAAGCCCCTAAATGCATCCCCTAAATAAAGCTCCTAAATACAGTCCCTAAATAAACTCCCTAAAAACATCCCATAAATAAAGTACCTAGATAATGCCCCTAAATACATCCCCTAAATAAAGCCCATAAATAATCCATTAAATATAGTCCCTAAATACAGTCCCTAAATAAAACCCATAAATAAAGTTCCACAATGCATCCTCTAAATACAGTCCCTAAATATAGTCCCTAAATGCATCCCCTAAATAAAGACCCTAAATACAGTCCCTAAATATAGCCCATCAATATATCCCCTAAATACAGCCATTTAAAACATCCCCTATAAACAGTCCCTAAATATAGTCCATAAATACAGTCCCTAAATAAAGCCCCTAAATGCTTCCCCTCAATAAAGCCCCTAAATATAAACCATAAATACAGCCATTTAAAACATCCCCTAAAAACAGTCCCTAAATAAAGCCCCTAAATGCATCCCCTAAATAAGCCCATAAAAACATCCACTAAGTACAGTCCCTAAATAAAGTCCCTAAATAAAGCCACTAAATGCATCCCCTAAATAAAGCCTATAAATGCATCCCCTAAGTAAAGCTCCTAAATACAGTCCATAAATAAACTCACTAAATACATCCCCTAAATAAAGCCCTAAAAACATCCCCTAAATACAGTCCCTATATAAAGCCCCTAAATACATCTCCTAAATAAAGCCCTTAATTAAGTACCTATATAAAGCCCCTAAATACATCACCTAAGTAAAGCCCTAAAAACATTACCTAAATACAGTCCCTAAATAAAGTCCGAAAATACATCCCCTAAATACAGCCCTTTAAATTATCCCCTAAATACAATCACTGAAAAACACGCGTAAATAAAGCCCCTAAATAAAGCCCCTAAATACAGTCCTTAAATAAACCCCCCAAATGAATCCCCTAAATAAAGCTCTAACAACATCCCCTAAAAAAAGTCCCTAAATAAAGCCCCTAAATGCATCCCCTAAATAAAGCCCATAAATAATCCATTAAATATAGTCCCTAAATACAGTCCCTAAATAAAACCCATAAATAAAGTTCCAAAATGCATCCCCTCAATACAGTCCCTAAAAAAAACCCCTAAATGCATCCCCTAAATAAAGCCCTTAAAACATCCCCTAAATAGTCCCTAAATAAAGTCCGAAAATACATCCCCTAAATACAGCCCTTTAAATTATCCCCTAAATACAATCACTAAAAAACACGCGTAAATAAAGCCCCTAAATAAAGCCCCTAAATACAGTCCTTAAATAAACCCCCCAAATGAATCCCCTAAATAAAGCTCTAAAATCATCCCCTAAAAAAAGTCCCTAAATAAAGCCCCTAAATGCATCCCCTAAATAAAGCTCCTAAATACAGTCCCTAAATAAACTCCCTAAATACATCCCATAAATAAAGTACCTAGATAATGCCCCTAAATACATCCCCTAAATAAAGCCCATAAATAATCCCCTAAATACAGTCCCTAAATAAAACCCATAAATAAAGTTCCAAAATGCATCCCCTAAATACAGTCCCTAAAAAAAAAACTAAATGCATCCCCTAAATAAAGCCCTTAAAACATCCCCTAAATAGTCCCTAAATAAAGCCCCTAAATACAACCCCTAAATAGAGTCCCTAAATCCTGTAACTAAATAAAGCCCCTAAATCCATCCCCTAAATAAGTCCCTAAAAACAACCGCTAAATACAGTCCATAATTGAAGCCCCTGAATACAGCCCCTATAAACATCCCCGAAATACAGTCCCTAAATAAAGCCCATAAATGCATCCCCTAAATGGATCTCCTAAATAAAGCCCTAAAAAAATCCTCTAAATAAAGTACCTAAATACATCCCCTAAATAAAGCCCCTAAATAAATACCCTAAATACAGTCCGTAAATAAAGCCCCTAAAAACATCCCCTAAATACAGTCCCTAAATAGAGCCCATAAATACATCCCCTAAATACAGCCCATAAAAACATCCACTAAGTACAGTCCCTAAATAAAGTCCCTAAATAAAGCCCTAAATGCATCCCCTAAATAAAGCCTATAAATACATACCCTAAATAAAGCTCCTAAATACAGTCCATAAATAAACTCACTAAATGCATCCCCTAAATAAAGCCCTGAAAACATCCCCTAAATACAGTCCCTATATAAAGCCCTTAAATACATCCCCTAAATAAAGCCCTTAATTAAGTACCTAAATAAAGCCCCTAAATAGATCACCTAAGTAAAGCCATAAAAACATTACCTAAATACAGTCCCTAAATAAAGTCCCAAAATACACCCCCTAAATACAGCCCTTAAAATTATGCCCTAAATACAGTCCCTAAAACACGCATAAATAAAGCCCCTAAAGCCCCTAAATACAGTCCTTAAATAAACCCCCCAAATTAATCCCCTAAATAAAGCCCTAAAAACATCCCCTAAAAAAAAGTCCCTAAATAAAGCCCCTAAATGCATCCCCTAAATAAAGCTCCTAAATACAGTCCCTAAATAAACTTCCTAAATACATCCCATAAATAAAGTAAAAATAAATAATAAAATAAAGCCCCTAAATGCATCCCCTAAATAAAGTCCCTAAATACATCGCCTAAATAGAGTCCCTAAATACACCTCCTAAATACAGTCCCTAAATAAAACCCCTAAATACAGCCCTTAAATGCATCCCCTAAATACAGTACCTTAATACAGTCCCTAAATAAACCCCCTAAATGCATCTCCTAAATAAAGCCCTAAAAAAATCCTCGAAATACAGTCCCTAAATAAAGTCCCTAAATACACCCCCTAAATAAAGTCCCTAAATACAGTTCCTTAATACAGTCCCTAAATAAACCCCCTAAATTCATCTCCTAAATAAAGCCCTACAAAAATCCTCGAAATACAGTCCTTAAATAAAGTCCCTAAATACATCCCCTAAATACAGTCCCGAAATAAAGTCAATAAATACATTCCCTAAATACAGTCCCGAAATAAAGTCCCTAAATACAGTCCCGAAATAAAGTCCCTAAATACATCCCGTAAATTCCATCCCTAAATAAAGCCCCTAAAAACATCCCCTAAATATAGTCTCCTTTTTTTAAAATAAAGAGGAAATAAATAAAGAGGAAATAAATAAAGAGGAAATAAATAAAGAGGAAATAAATAGGAAATAAATAAAGAGGAAATAAATAGTAAATAAATAAAGAGGAAATAAATAAAGAATAAGTAAATAAAGAGGAAATAAATAGGAAATAAATAATAAGGAAATAAATAAAGAGGAAGTAAATAAAGAGGAAATAAATAGGTAATAAATAAAGAGGAAATAAATAGAAAATAAAAGAGGGAAATAAATAAAGTTATAAAGGAAGCAGCAGGAGACAGAGGAGGAGCTGCAGGTCACAACTGGGGTGGGGTCCTCAGGCAGCAGTTTGGGGGGCCCCAGACACCCCAGTCCAAGGCTGGAAATCCATGTGGGTTTTATTGTAAGAGAAGTTAAAAAGTCACAGGTTAATCCAGTGTAATTAAGTGACGGGGCTTCCCTCATTGCTGCTCCACACAAATAGCTTGGCTTCCCTTAAAGCTTTAGTCTCCTTTAGGCCAAATACAGCACAGATATGATTTGTCCGTCTCTCAGCAGGCTCCGCCCACACACTTCCTGTTTCCTGTGCCACAGAGCTCTCCTCCCCCCAGGCAGTGACATCACACGGCGGCTCTCCTAGAGCATTGTGGGACAGACACTGTAGCACGTGACACATGAATATCCCACCTCCCAACATGTTGCAAATAGAAAAAAGATGTGCCACGCCCATTTGTTGGCCACACCCCCTAATTCCCATGTCCATGTTAGAAATGTGTCAGGTGATTGTGTTGGGTGCTGTCACTCAGTCACTCAGGGGCACCACCCACACAATCACTTCCACTCAAATGAAAGGGTTACTTTTTATTTCTGTTTCATGACTACAAACAACTAGACACAGACATTTCTCTTCTTTTTCCTTTTCTCTCACTTTTACTTTTCATTTTGTCATTTGTGAAAAAAGAAATAAAATTCACCTTTCCAAGAAAATGGCGTCTTTCTTGAATATTCCCAGGCATGAAATAAAAGCAGCGGCCACTAGTGGCCAACTGGGCCTCCATGTGTCCCTGAGATGGGTGAGCAATAAATGTGCAGAGTGCAGCACTTGTATAATGTACAGACACATGAGGGCTAGGAATGGCTAGAGGAGGGGACAGGGCCAATGAGGGGCCACATAGAAATGTTATAGCAAAGCCCATGGGAGGATTGAGGAATGTGCAACTCCCTGCATGTGGACTAATGGGAGTTGTACAGTTGTTCTAATGAATGTGGCCCCAGTACTACAGGCAGCTAATGTGGGATTGTATGCTGAGGGCTTACTAGAAGCCTGGAGTGGATGCAAGTTGGACTGGAGTCAGTATCAGACACAGCACAAGCTGACTATTATTTCCCAGGGCCCATTATTCATGATGTCAGGGAAGCCACTCCCATTCCTCTGTGTCTCCCCCAGAGCCTCTGTGCCAGGCAACTCAACACTTTCCCACTGGTGACCCTCTATGAAAGGTAAGGGGGGGGGGGTTATTCTCATTAAAAACAGGTTAGTTCTCCTTTAAGGAATGCTGGGAGTTACTGTACATGTAATACTGAGGGTCACAGGGAATGCTGGGAGTTACTGTACATGTAATACTGTGGGTGACAGGGAATGCTGGGAGTTACTTTACATGTAGTACTAAGGGTCACAGGGAATGCTGGGAGTTACTGTACATGTAATACTGTGGGTCACAAGGAATGCTGGGAGTTACTGTATATGTAATACTGAGGGTCACAGGGAATACTAGGAGTTACTGTACATGTAATACTGTATGTGTATGTATGTCATAGGCAAAGGGCTATGTTTTTTGAAAGGCAGTCGCTGGGATAGAGTGGAAAGTCCTCTTGTGATTGGTCAACTTTGACTGATATGGAAATGAAGAAGACTTTGCCGTTTGTTCTCTCCCTATGGTTTTACGGGATAGGGAAGTTGAGGCTTACTAGGCACAGGTCAACACATGGCTATGTGTTGGAATGTTAGCTTTTATCATGGGAGTGATTGGGCAATGGCCAATGCCCAATGCCATAGAGCCTCGGCAAAGGGTTGTGTGACAGGCAGTCTTTGGCATAGAGTGAAAAGTCCTCTTGTGATTGGTCAATTTTGACTGATATGGAAAAGAAGAAGACTTGCTCGGTTTTTGTCTCTCTATGTTATGACGGGATAGGGAAGTTGAGGCGTACTAGGCACAGCTCACCTCATGGCCATGTGTTGTAGTGACAGATTTTATCATGGGAGTGCTTGGGCAATGGCTAATTGCCATAGAGGCTAGTCAAAGGGTTGTGTGACTGACAGCTCTGGTGATAGAAGTGGTTGGGTCTTCCTATGGTTTTTCATGTAAGTGGGTAGTATGTCATAGGCAAAGGGCTATGTTTTTTGACAGGCAGTCTTTGGCATAGAGTGGAAAGTCCTCTTGTGATTGGTCAACTTTGACTGATATGGAAATGAAGAAGACTTGCTCGGTTTTTGTCTCCCTATGGTATTACGGGATAGGGAAGTTGAGGCGTACTAGGCACAGCTCAACACATGGTAATGTGTTGTAATGTCAGATTTTATCATGGGAGTGCTTGGGCAATGGCTAATTGCCATAGAGGCTAGTCAAAGGGTTGTGTGACTGACAGCTCTGGCGACAGAAGTGGTTGGGTCTTCCTATGGTTTTTCATGTAAGTGGGTAGTATGTCATAGGCAAAGGGCTATGTTTTTTTACAAGCAGTCTTTGGCATTGAGTGGAAAGTCCTCTTGTGATTGGTCAACTTTGACCGATATGGAAATGAAGAAGATTTGGTCGGTTTTTGTCTCCCTATGGTATTACGGGATAGGGAAGTTGAGGCTTAGTAGGCACAGCTCAACACATGGCCATGTGTTGTAATGACAGATTTTATCATGGGAGTGCTTAGGCAATGGCTAATTGCCATAGAGGCTAGGCAAAGGGTTGCGTGACTGACAGCTCTGGTAATAGATCGGTTAGGTCTTCATGTAAGTGGGTATATATGTCATAGGCAAAGGGCTATTTTTTTCTGACAGGCAGTCTTTGGCATAGAGTGGAAAGTTCTCTTGTGATTGGTCAACTTTGACCGATATGGAAATGAAGAGGATTTGGTCGGTTTTTGTCTCCCTATGGTATTATGGGATAGGGAAGTTGAGGGGTACTAGGCACAGCTCAACACATGGGTATGTGTTGTAATGACAAATGTTATCATGGAAGGGCTTGGTTAATCCTATACTTTTTCATGTCAGTGGGTAATCTCTAATTGTCATAGAGGCTAAGCAAAGGTCTATGTGACTGACAGCTCTTGTGATAGACTTATCTAAAACATAACTAAAAGACTTTTTATCCACATGCTACAAGTTTTTTGTACTTTCATTTTTAGCTCACTTTAAATTTCCATACCCAACGCCCATAATCCTTACTTCCCAAGGAAAGTTCACGTTACCACCACATGATCAGAATAAATAACAGAAACATGACTCATTTTTCTAAAGACAAAATGATCTGAAAATAAATATAAATTTAATCTAGACTTAACTGTACCTGAATCTGAAAAGAACGTACATTGAGTATCTTTATAGTTTACAATTTTATGCACATCCTTTAGTTCCAAAAATTATATTATTTAACAAATTCCCAGAAGCATGTAACTAAACATTCCCACTTCCCACCCTATCAGAGACTTTACGAATACAATTAAAACCCCCAACCACAAAAGTCAGACTCTTTCCACACAAAAAATATTTCAAATTTTCAAAAAAAACTAATCTATAACTTTTAACTGCTGGTGCATATAAATTAAATAGGCCCAAACTAACTCAAGTAATAGAAGCCTTCCTGGTACAAGAACTGTATATGAATTAACTAAAATATTTGAATTATCTTCTGCTTTTGACCAAATATTGACCCCATAACTCCACTCACTCTTTTTAGGAGCAGTAGCAAAGGAACATTCTTGAAAGCAAAAGATATCTCCACAGAGACGTAACTAGATGCTCCCCTGGTAGTTACATCAATGTATCTCCATCCAAATTATGCAAATCCTGAAATACGGAGGCTCTTTTGACCACTGAACTAAAGCCTTTACATTTAGGGAGACTACCTTCAGAAACATGAAAGAAATTTAGACAAAGAAACCATAATTACTCCATAGCACTGCTGCTGCTGCTAAAGAAACACACATTTTGTAGATTTTCCACATTTTCAGTTTGAAGAAAACTTTGATCAGGAGACTGTTCAGCAGTTCTAAACATAAGTTTTAGGGCTTGAAAATACAGACCCCTCCTCCACTACACCCAAAACAGGAAAACTTGCAAGTACTTTAGTTTTTCTAGACCATTTTGCAGGAATTTCAGCTCCACTTGAACTTGACTTCTTTTTGCTTCCATGAACCTCCATTTGTATCTGCTCTTGCTCTTCACTTTCAGTAGGATCCTAAAAAATCTCTTCAGCAATATCACTTTCAGTTAGAGGGCTAAGCCCACTTTCAATCTGGTGACCCTCAGACTGATTGATTTCACCTGAAGCCTGTAGTTCATCAGGGGCCCCACCCTGCACAGTTGTTTCCTCATCCCCCTCCACAGACAATTCTGATTCAGGCACCAACAAACATGTCAGGTTGAGCTTCCACAACCCCAACAGATTCCGCTTGTACCGGCATTGCAGATTGCTCCGATATCTTAACATAGGAAACTCTTACCACATTTAATTTCCCACAATTCTTAGCAGTATGGTCTTTGTTTCCAAAAACATCACAGGATTTCGGCACCAAACATGCACCTGCCTCGTGACCACTTTTTCCACAATTTCGGCAACATTTCCCTTTCTGGCACTCGTCACGTTTGTGCCCATACATAAAACATTGCCTACAATATTGGGGTTGTCCAGGGTAATTCAAAAAAACCCTATTACCAGCAACTGAAAAATTTGCTGGTGGATGTTTAACCCCTCCAATGCCATCTGGATCCACCTTCAGTCTGACCCAAAACTTTATGTTTCCATTATACGTTTTGAAAACGTTTGTTTGTCTCACACCGCCTTTAATTTTTGAGCAGTAATTTTTCAAAAAGGCCAGAATTAGGGCCAAATCAGTATAGGGGTTAAACATGCACAATTAGTGGTTTCTCCTACATTGTATATAGAGGCATCACATCTATAATATCCAGGTCAGGCATATCCCGTTTAGATTTAAAGGTCTCATACACATTCAAGCAAACAGGCTCTTTGTAAAAAGTAACATCATAGAATTTTGGTGCAGCATAATCTTACAAACAGAAGATGTCATTTACCTGCAGTCCAAGGCCTTTCACAATAACTTTATTGACAAACGATCCGAGCTCCAATCTCCTTACAGAAGCAGGCTTAACCTGAAACCTCAAGGTGTTTTTAATGAATCCCGACTCCATTGAAGATGAATTCTGAGGCAATCACTTCACAATTCAGGGTCCTAATCCCTTCAAAAGCACCTGTGACAACTATTCACCCTGGTGGTCTAGCAGTGCGAGGGGGTCGGCGGAGACGCCTGCTGCACACTCAGCGGGGTGCACGCTGCAGGTTTCTTAGGGGCGCGAGCGGCGTGCACGTTTCTTCTTAAAGGCGCAGTGACGCTGGCGCGAGACTTCAGCGCCCATGGCGCCAAATTCATCTTCGTGAGTTCCTGGGTGCGTTCCTGCTTTTGTCTTGTATCTGATTTCTGTTTTGACCCCTGCCTGACTAATCTGACTTCCGTGATCCTGACCCTGCCTGGTAACAGACTATTCTGAAATCTGTATTCTGACCCGTGCCTTTCTGACCCTTGATTGATCTCCTGGTTTTGACCCTTGACCTCCGCTTGTATCCTGCCAGCACCAACCCGGCCTGGTTTTGACTACCCTTTCTGTCTGCTCCCTGTACTGTGATCTTCTGCCCAAAAGACTTTGCTAACCTCTGCCTCTGTGCCCCTTGTCTGGAATCCTTAGCTTGGCTCCTCTCTTTATAAGACCTGGCGGCATCCAATTAGCCAAGGGCTCCCCAAGGTGAAAGGCGGCTGTTAAAGGCGGAAGCAAGAGCCGAGACCAGGGAGCCTAGCATTGGTTCTGGATTTTGGGTGCCAATCGTGACTGCACCTTCATCTTATAATCAGTCAAAGTCTGGCAAAGCAATACAGCTAGAGCTAACAGCTCATCACAAAATCTGTCAGTCCAACACAATGTCGTGTGGTAAGCTGTGCCTAGTAAGCCTCAACTTCCCTATCCCGTAATACCATAGGGAGAGAAAAAACAACCAAATCCTCTTCATTTCCATATCAGTCAAAGTTGACCAATCACAAGAGGACTTTCCACTCTATGCCAAAGACTGCCTGTCAAAAAACATAGCCCTTTGCCTATCAGAGATTACCCACTTAAAAAAAGTATAGGAAGACCCAAATACTTCCACCACAAGAGCTATCCGTCCAATACATAGCCATGTGTTGAGCTGTGCCTAGTAAGCCTCAACTTTTCCATCCCATGAACCATAGGGAGACAAAAACCTACCAAGTCCACATCATTTCCATATCAGTCAAAATTGACCAATCGCAAGAGGACTTTCCACTCAATGCCAAAGAGTGTCAGTCACACAACCCTTTGCCTAGCCTCTATGGCAATTAGCCATTGCCCAAGCACTCCCAAGATAAAATCTTTCATTACAACACATTACCATGTGTTGACCTGTGCCTAGTAAGCCTCAACTTCCCTATCCCGTAATACCATAGGGAGAGAAAAAAAGGCAAAGTCTTCTTCATTTCCATATCGGTCAAAGTTGACCAATCACAAGAGAACTTTCCAATCCATGTTAAAGACTGCCTGTCAAACAACATAGCCTTTTGCCTACTATAGATTCCTCCTTGCCATACAAAGAATAGGAAGACCCACAGCCTTCTATGACAAGAGCTGTCAGTCCCATATCCCTTTGCCTAGGCTCTATGGCAAATTAGCCATTGCCTAAGCACTCCCATGATAAAATCTAACATTCCAACACATGGCCATGTGTTGACCTATGCCTAGTAAGCCTCAACTTCCCTATCCCGTAATACCATAGGGAGAGAAAAAACCGGCAAAGTCTTCTTCATTTCCATATCGGTCAAAGTTGACCAATCACAAGAGGACTTCCAGGTCAAGGACTGCCTGTCAACAACATAACCCTTTGCCTAGACTCTATGACAATTTGACATTGCCGCTATCCCGTAATACCATAGGGAGAGAAAAAAACGGCAAAGTCTTCTTCATTTCCATATCGGTCAAAGTTGACCAATCACAAGAGAACTTTCCAATCCATGTTAAAGACTGCCTGTCAAACAACATAGCCTTTTGCCTACTATAGATTCCTCCTTGCCATACAAAGAATAGGAAGACCCACAGCCTTCTATGACAAGAGCTGTCAGTCCCATATCCCTTTGCCTAGGCTCTATGGCAAATTAGCCATTGCCTAAGCACTCCCATGATAAAATCTAACATTCCAACACATGGCCATGTGTTGACCTATGCCTAGTAAGCCTCAACTTCCCTATCCCGTAATACCATAGGGAGAGAAAAAACCGGCAAAGTCTCCTTCATTTCCATATCGGTCAAAGTTGACCAATCACAAGAGGACTTCCAGGTCAAGGACTGCCTGTCAACAACATAACCCTTTGCCTAGACTCTATGACAATTTGACATTGCCGCTATCCCGTAATACCATAGGGAGAGAAAAAAACGGCAAAGTCTTCTTCATTTCCATATCGGTCAAAGTTGACCAATCACAAGAGAACTTTCCAATCCATGTTAAAGACTGCCTGTCAAACAACATAGCCTTTTGCCTACTATAGATTCCTCCTTGCCATACAAAGAATAGGAAGACCCACAGCCTTCTATGACAAGAGCTGTCAGTCCCATATCCCTTTGCCTAGGCTCTATGGCAAATTAGCCATTGCCTAAGCACTCCCATGATAAAATCTAACATTCCAACACATAGCCATGTGTTGACCTATGCCTAGTAAGCCTCAACTTCCCTATCCCGTAATACCATAGGGAGAGAAAAAACCTGCAAAGTCTTCTTCATTTCCATATCGGTCAAAGTTGACCAATCACAAGAGGACTTCCAGGTCAAGGACTGCCTGTCAACAACATAACCCTTTGCCTAGACTCTATGACAATTTGACATTGCCGCTATCCCGTAATACCATAGGGAGAGAAAAAAACGGCAAAGTCTTCTTCATTTCCATATCGGTCAAAGTTGACCAATCACAAGAGGACTTTCCAATCCAGGTCAAGGACTACCTGTCAACAACATAACCCTTTGCCTAGACTCTATGACAATTTGACATTGCCGCTATCCCGTAATACCATAGGGAGAGAAAAAACGGCAATGTCTTCTTCATTTCCATATCGGTCAAAGTTGACCAATCACAAGAGGACTTTCCAATCCATGTTAAAGACTGCCTGTCAAACAACATAGCCTTTTGCCTACTATAGATTCCTCCTTGCCATACAAAGAATAGGAAGACCCACAGCCTTCTAGGACAAGAGCTGTCAGTCCCATATCCCTTTGCCTAGGCTCTATGGCAAATTAGCCATTGTCTAAGCACTTCCATGATAAAATCCAACATTCCAACACATTGCTATGTGTTGACCTGTGCCTAGTAAGCCTCAACTTCCCTATCCCGTATAACCATAGGGAGAGAAAAAAACGGCAAAGTCTTCTTCATTTCCATATCGGTCAAAGTTGACCAATCACAAGAGGACTTTCCAATCCATGTTAAAGACTGCATGTCAACAACATAGCCCTTTGTCTAGACTCTATGACAATTTGACATTGCCGCTATCGCGTAATACCATAGGGAGAGAAAAAAACGGCAAAGTCTTCTTCATTTCCATATCGGTCAAAGTTGACCAATCACAAGAGGACTTTCCAATCCAGGTCAAAGACTGCCTGTCAACAACATAGCCCTTTGCCTATTACAGATTAAACACGTACATATAAAAGTATAGGAAGATCAAAACATATTCAGCTTTTATCCCATCAAGGTAACATTTAATTTCCATAAACCTTTCCCAAACACAGTGTGTGCCCACTTTTCCCCAGATATCCCCCCAGACCACATGTTGTGCCGGCACCGCTCCTTATTGTGAGCCCCTGTGGAACTTACAGCTGGACCTGCTCCTTATTATTATCAGGCCAGAGACATTCCCAGCATGCCCTGTGCAACTGCCACAGGAACTCATATTGGACTTTATTAGGTTATATAAGAAATCCCTGAAACATCCGCAGCATCCAGAACTCAATGGCACCGGTGCCAAATCCACCAGGACACACGACGGGGCACTCATGTGGCATCTCCTGCATTGGAAGAGCTGCTTCTTTATAGGGGATCTGCCCCCTCCCTGTGCTCAGGGCAATACTGTTTTTTTTTCAATATTTATATTTGGTATATTTAATATAAAATCAGTGAATATTTAGATACTCACCAAAGTAGTGTGACCCCTTTAATCTGGCCCAATATTTTTCACTGGCTCAGGAATGCTCTAGTGTTGCTCCCTGTGTTCTCCTGCGCCTCACAGACATAGACGCAAATTTACTTGGACCCAGAACATACAGACCCCCAGTCCCAGTGTTACTCTTTGTTATTCTTTATGGCCCCAGACCCAGTGTTACAGCAGCTGCAGCCTTTAAGCTACTGACGGAACCTTCAATGAGGACAGTGGGGGTCTCTCAGTTCTGTTGTTTGAAGCAGATGCTGGTGTTTAATTAGTGTATTAATAAGTTGTGTTCAAGGCACAGCAGCTGCCATTTACTAATGAGATGACTGATAAACCCCCATGTGATATAGACTGACAGTTGGGAAGCTTTTACATCTCCACAAGTCTGCAGGCTGAGTTATACAGGGAACTCTGAGTATCACTCATGTATTATAAGGGATAATGTACCCCCTACTGTAAATGATAAGGATATTAGAAGTCACTGAGGGGTTGTTCTGTGACCATATAAAGACACAAGGCTGCAGGCTGAGTTATACAGGGAACTCTGAGTATCACTCATGTATTATAAGGGATAATGTACCCCCTACTGTAAATGATAAGGATATTAGAAGTCACTGAGGGGTTATTCTGTGACCATATAAAGGCACAAGGCTGCAGGCTGAGTTATACAGGGAACTCTGAGTATCACTCATGTATTATAAGGGATAATGTACCCCCTACTGTAAATGATAAGGATATTAGAAGTCACTGAGGGGTTGTTCTGTGACCATATAAAGACACAAGGCTGCAGGCTGAGTTATACAGGGAACTCTGAGTATCACTCATGTATTATAAGGGATAATGTACCCCCTACTGTAAATGATAAGGATATTAGAAGTCACTGAGGGGTTGTTCTGTGACCATATAAAGGCACAAGGCTGCAGGCTGAGTTATACAGGGAACTCTGAGTATCACTCATGTATTATAAGGTATAATGTACCCCCTACTGTAAATGATAAGGATATTAGAAGTCACTGAGGGGTTGTTCTGTGACCATATAAAGGCACAAGGCTGCAGGCTGAGTTATACAGGGAACTCTGAGTATCACTCATGTATTATAAGGGATAATGTACCCCCTACTGTAAATGATAAGGATATTAGAAGTCACTGAGGGTTTGTTCTGTGACCATATAAAGGCTGAGTTAAACAGGTGAAAGATCTGGCACTTTCAGATGGACATTATAATATGTGAGAATACGGCCCCATGTCAAAGGTGTAGGGTCCCAATATAAGGGAATGTTAGTGATACTTTATAGCCAGGGATAAATGGATGAGAAAGATTTGGCATTATTGGAAGATGCACATGGTGGTGACTTTGTGGTGCCATGGAGAGGAATTTCTGTACAATTGTTCAGATTGTGGGAGCAGTGCAGTCGGTTGGCTGAGAAACCACTGAATTGTGTAATATATTTGTGTGGAAAGTCACTGCCCATTGTGTCAACATGAAATGTGCTGGTTGTGTAAAATATTCGGGGCTCTTCCTGGTGTGTTGCTACACTGGCAGTTCAGTTTGTGGAGATCTTCAAATAAAAAAATATAGAAAAATATCATGTAAATTGCAATGTCCCATAATTAAGCAGGATTACTGCAAGTAATAGGGTTTGCTTAATGTTATACTGAGAAAATCTTAATATTATTATACTATGTGTATAAGTGCAGGTGTCGCTTTAAGGAGATTTCTTTGTTAAAGGATAATAGTAACCTCAGATCTCACTTTGCCTTAATATAAATATCAAAGTAATGTAAATATCAGAGGGAAAATCAATTCTGATATAATTGGTATCTCTGAGACCTGGTGGCATGGAACATGTGACTGGTTTGTCAATTTAAATGGTTACACCCTATTTAGGAGAGACAGAGGGATTAAACAGGGGGAGGAGTTTGTCTTTATGTAAAGCCTGAATAGTTTGATAGAAGTGTTGCTGGTGTTGAGGTCTGTAAGAGAAAAACAGGCTTTTGGGGCATTCAAGTCAGCTGGGACAACTGCAACTCATATCAGGTATAAGATATGATAAAAGCTCTCAGACTGCTTCTCAGGGAAGGGAGTAGCAGTGAGGAATCAAACGAATCCAAAATTCTTTTTTAAATGTATGTATAACCCTAATTTGGTTACTGTCTCTTTAAATAGCAATTTACCCTTGGCAATCCAGGGGCCCTGAGTCCCTTTTGAGTATGAAAAGTACTGGGAATTACAGCGCAGTGCCTCCACCTAGGGAACACTGAGGAACACGCCTCAGGGGATTTCCACTAGGAATAATAAAACACACAGTTTGCAAATAAACAAATATAAACTTTATATAAACTTTGGCAGTAAAACTAATACACCATGCACTCCTACACTGGGGACATGTGGGAAACTTCCTAAATCACTATTAGGTACTTAACTGTTGCTCCAACACAGTCCTTTTTAATATCATAGTCCCAATCCTCCGGAAGGGGTTAAAATGTCCCTTCTCCAGACCTCTTATTGCCCAGGTAGCGCTACCATTTTCCAAAAGTACCTCTCCTTTTGGAATTTAGCAGCAGGTAAATACACAACGCTTGTCTTCACTTTGGGGCCCCACGCTTGTATCCATGCCAGTATCCTCTATTGGGTGGCTCACCGGGGTGCTCTCAGAGGAAATCACACTGGAGATTACAGGCAGCTCTGCAGCAGGATCAATCTCACCAGTGGCACCTTTCTCCTTCTGAGTCTCTAGCAGCTTGGCAGGGAACAGGCTGGGCTCAATCTGTACCTCCACAGATTCCACAGATTTAACAGCTTCTCTGTACTTGACAGTCTTACAGCTACTCATGCTGGCTCTGTTCAGCTCTCTGGGAGACCCAATACATTTGGCTCCAAAGTCAGGTACACCCTCTCTCCCAAGGATGCACTGGGTTGCCCAGCCAATTGGATCGCTCTCCAGCCTGTAACTGGGCTGGATGATGTCATAGGCAGAAAAACAGAGGAAGGATTCTTCTTACATTCTCCCTACATATGAATAGTAAGATAAAAAGAGGCAAGAAGGGGTGGGACCCTTCTGATCGGGGGGCAGGGATCATTTGGTCCATGAGAGCACAGAAAAAGCAGAAATCCTCAACTGTTATTTTACATCTGTCTACACAACTGAAAAACCACATTTACATTTACATTTTTCTTTATGATAGAGACAATTCTGATGTATGGGTCACTCGGGAGGAAATTCAAGAAAGACTTGAACATGTAAAGTAAAACCTAGGTTCAGGACCAGATGGTATCACAGGATACTAAACAAACTTAGCTCCGTAATTGCCAGACCTCTTCACTTAGTCTACCAGAACTCCTTAAGGTCTAGCATTATCTGTGAGATCAGCCAGTTGCTTATGTGGTGCAGCTATTCAAAAAGTATTCTATTCTCAGCCTGAAAACTATAGGCCTGTTAATCTGACATCAGTGGTGGGAAAGCTTATGGAAGGTGTAATAAGGAATAAGATACTTGACTACATTGAAAATTAAAATATAATGTGTCTGTGTCAGCATGGATTTATGTGTAACAGATCTTGCCAAATGACTTTAATTGCTTTTTATAAGTAAGTGACCCAAAAACTTTGACTCTAGGATGGCAGTGGATATGATTTATTTAGACTTGTGATACAGTACAACACAGAAAGTTAATGGTTAAATTAAATAATATTGGCCTGGAGCATAATATTTATATTTGGTTACATGGAGTGGGGCGGGAGAATGGAACATGTTCTAATTGGACCAGAATTGTTAGTGGAGTACTGCAGGGGTCTGTACTTTAACCTTTGCTTTTTAACTTGTTTATTAATGACCTGGAGGTTAGCACTGGAAGTTCTGTGCAGGATGCTGCCACTTTGCAAAGAAGTTTACAAAATTGAAAACCTGGCCAGCAAACTGGAAAACAAAGTTCAGTGTTAATAAATGCAGGTTATGCACTTTGGCAGAAATAATATAAATGCAAGTTCTACACTAAATGGCAGTGTGTTGGGAGTTTCCTTAAATGAGAAGGATCTTGGGGTCTTTGTAGATAACACGTTGTTCTGTCTTGCATAAAAAAGGCATTAACTCAAGGGATAAAAACATAATTATGCCTCTCTGGAAAAAAAAGGCGCTTGTGAGGGGACATGATTAGACTTTACAAGTACATTAGAGGACATTATAGACAAATAGCAGGGGACCTTTTTACCCATAAAGAGGATCAACGCACCAGAGCAATTTAGTGTATGGAGGGGTAAGTGTGAGTATATAGAGGAGTCAGTTTGAGTGTGTGGCATGTAGTCATGTAATGGTCAGCTTGAGAGTGAGAAGTTCTCCTGGCCACTAAATACAACTGTATCTGGAGCTTGTTCTTGCAATAAATCTTCCCTCTCTGGTCAAATTGCTTTCCATGTACTGTGGGGATTTCTATGCTCAACTCTTGCAAAACATGGAATGGGAAGAGGCTGCAGTAAAACTTGGAGCTGGTAGTTTGCAATGGGGAATGTGCTTTGCAGTTTATCTATACTGGGCCTGAGTCTGATAGACCACATAGAAAGTTTATTGGAAGAATTCTGCTCAAGGGCTTAATGGGATTCTCAGCAAATGGTGTGTTTCCCTTCATTCACTTGCCCGGCTTCCCCCGGCAGTTGGACATCAGATTTACATTGACCAAAATCTTGAGCTCTTCTGGCAAACAAAGAGAGACCCAATATGGAAAACTATATAGCTGGTTCAGTGTGTTATTATAATTCTATTGCACTCTGGGTCTGTGGACTGAACTGATGTCTTCTTCTGGTGTAGGAGACAATGTCAGGTTGTAGAAGATCTGCAGAGACTGTTTGATGATGAAGGCTACTGGATTGGTGCCTGGAAAAAGTCAGATTGTTGCAAGAATACAGAACAATTGTGGCAGAACTCAGCATGTGCCCCATAATGGTTTCATTGAGTCAGATAGAGGTGTCTCTTTTTATTATGGCCAGCCCAAAACCTGATCTAAGTGTGGGTCAGATAGGAACCTTGTCTATAGGTGTGGCTGCTCACAGTGTGACACACTAAGAATGATGGAAAATGGAAATGTCGGAAAGACATTGCATGTAACCTGTGCTCTGCTGTGGGTCACTATTTCAGCCACTGCCCTGAAGCTTCTCATAGGGAAGAGGAAGAACTGGATCTTGATAATCTACTAAATGAGGCAAGCCATGTGGTGCACAGTCTGAAGAAAGCAGAGTTTTGGCACCAACTGAGTTGTTTCCCAAGTTACTAGGGGGTTGATAAAGCAGCTGATTGTGTGACGGAGGTTGCTGAGATGCCTCCTAAGCAAGAGCTGCCGCATACACCAACAGCCTCAGCACATGATGGCTACCAGGTTGTGCAGAAGAAAAAGACTTACCTCTGTTTATTGAGCTGATCCTTAGAGTAGTTGGTTGCCTCAGGTTTTCAGGTTTTCACCTTGTGAGCCTCATCTTTTAAAAGACAAAGACAAAAGGTTCATCATGGTGGTTCCATCTCCAAAGTAACTGTTCATGCTCTGTTTGTCCTTCAGTCTTAGCACAGGATTAGCACTCCAAGAAGTGATTTTGTAGGGTAACTGCCCTGAATCAACACCATCTCCCTAGATGGTCCCAAGCCACATGGTAGGGGGATATGGACTCACCCACTTTGTATGATGAGAAAAGAGAAGCATGAAAGTCAACATTTTTATCATGATCATAAGACCAATCGGTGTCTCTATGATAAATCTCAGACTGGTGGGACAATGTAAGAACTGCTTATTATAAAAATCCTTTAGATCAAGAGATATATGGCCTTCTGGTTGAGGCTGTACTGCAGGATTAGTAATGGGGACAGTTGCCGGTGGCATTGCTTCTATTCAATGAAGACCCTGTAGTGGGAGTTCTCTGAGATTTCACGTTTAATTGATAGTGATGTGTCCTGAGGAGATTAAGAACACAGTCACTTTATATTATAAAGATCTATTTAATAGAAAGGAAACATCTGAGAATAGAAGAATATTTGGGGGGTGCGTCTAATATCTAATATTGGATAAGGAACGTGCAAGTGAAATGCCTGTAACAGACTGAGCGTATCTTTCTCTAATAGTCCTGATATAAAGGAACTGATTAGGGGTTTATAAGGTTGTAAGGCCCCCTCTATCTGTCCATAATGTCCTCTAATGTATTGTAAGGAGTAATCATGTCCCCTCACAAGTGTCTCTTCCCCAGAGAAACAACAAATGAAGAAGAGGAATTATTTGTTCTCTGGACTGTGGCATCAGCTTATATCTTTGAATGGTGGTTCCCAGTGCTCATGCCCCAGACCTTCAGCTTAGGAAGTAAATAACTGTAGTAACAGACAGGAGCCAATCAGAACCAAATGTACAATCCAGGAGTCAAAGTATATGGTTAAAAGGAGATTTCTTATTTTACATTCGTGTCAACTGGGGCACTGAATTATAGGCGAGTATTGCGATTTTTGGTAAAACCTTTGGTTCCCACAAAACGCGTAAGGCTGTTATTGTATTTATGTGACAAGTGTGTGTGTGTCCCTCTGGCTCCCTGACAAATTATTTGGGTGTATGGGGAATCTCTGGGTCCCTGGGAAAATTATTGGGGGGCTGATGAGTCTCTGGGTCTCTGTGAAAGTAATTGAGGGGCTAGGAGAGCCTCTGTGTACTGGGAAAGTCGTTGGGGAGCTGGGAGAGTCTCGGGGTCCCTGGTAAAGTATCAGGGTCCCTAGTTATGGTTACAGCGCAGTGGTGCTGCCTGATTATGGTTTGAAGCCCCTGTCTCTCTGTGGGGTCACTATTTCGGTATGAGGGAGATAAATTCTTAGCGGGACTTTCTTCTTCTTGGCAACATGTGTGGGGGTCTCCCCGGGATGGGTGGGAGGTCTGTGTGTGGGGAACTAAATATAAATCATTTCTTCTCTCTCCATCACTCAAGATCCTTATCTGAATGTCCTTGTTTGAGAAATGTCACTGAACAGTCTGTACCGTCCCTGTGATGGGGGTGCATGGGGGCAGTTGGTGAGTTAAGGACCCCCGGGGAGAATGAGAGGGGCTGCCGGGGGGGGAGAACTCCTGCTCATCTGTCTATAGGGAAAGAACAGGAGCCGCCGGGACACAGAGGAGGAGAAATTGAGAAGAGACAAGTCTTGAGGAGGAGGAAAATAGAATCAATTTGATGGGAGAAAAAGGGAAACGTTTCCTGTTAAAATTCCCTTCCAGTAAATATTTCATTGCCATAAATATACCAGGGGCAATAGTAACTGTATTCCCCTCCCCTCTGTCATTTCCCCTCAGCAGCAGCTCACAGCCCCCCTGTACCCCCTTTCCCAATCTTCTCCACTGTAACCAATCCCCCCATAACTGATCCCTTCCATTCCCTTTATCAGCTCAGTCGCTGTTCTCTGTACTTTCTCTATTTCATTACTGTCCCTTATATATTTATCTATAGTGATCATATCCCCCTTATATATTTATATATAGTGATCATATCCCCCTTATATATTTATATATAGTGATCATATCCCCTTATATATTTATATATAGTGATCATATCCCCCTTATATATTTATATATAGTGATCATATCCCCTTATATATTTATATATAGTGATCATATCCCCCTTATATATTTATATATAGTGATCATATCCCCTTATATATTCATATATAGTGATCATATCCCCTTATATATTTATATATAGTGATCATATCCCTTATATATTTATATATAGTGATCATATCCCCTTATATATTTATATATATAGTGATCATATCCCCTTATATATTTATATATATAGTGATCATATCTCCCTTATATATTTATATATAGTGATCATATCCCCTTATATATTTATATATAGTGATCATATCCCCTTATATATTTATATATAGTGATCATATCCCTTATATATTTATATAGTGATCATATCCCCTTATATATTATATATAATGATCATATCCCCTTATATTTATATATAGTGATCATATCCCCTTATATATTTATATATAGTGATCATATCCCCCTTATATATTTATATATAGTGATCATATCCCCTTATATATTTATATATAGTGATCATATCCCCCTTATATATTTATATATAGTGATCATATCCCCTTATATATTTATATATAGTGATCATATCCACTTATATATTTATATATAGTGATCATATCCCCTTATATATTTATATATAGTGATCATATCCCCTTTACTGTCTCTTCTGTTGCTAAGTCGCTCTTCTCTGTACTTTCTCTATATCACTAATATCCCATTTAGCACTGGGGGCATATTATAGATGGGGCATTACCAGTTCTATGCGGTGGAACCAATGGGTGCCCTGACCCCCAGTGTTTGTGTAGGCTCCACCCCTAGACTCCCCAGGAATAAGACACAGGGGCCCTTTTGCTTGAATTGTTTATTGGGAGGTGCATTAAAGGCATATTATAAGTACATTGTGCTTTCCATTCTAACAGCCCCCTCAGTATGCGCAAAATATAATCCCAACTACGTGGCCCCCCCAAGGGGAAAGGGGCTTTGGGAACTCATTAACTCCCTCAAGAAAGGTCCCCCCCCAGCCTCATATTGAAACAGCCGGAAAAAAATGGCTGCCAAATCTCCTATTTACACAGAGGCCACGAGCGATGAGCCCAGTACAAAAATCCATAAGTTCCCACTTTTTATCTTAAATAAATGCAACAAGTGCAGAAATACCTGAAGGTTTTGTGGCTCTTTCCTTGTCTGAGCAGCATCACATAGAGTGCTAGCCTTTGGGGTCAGAGAGAGGTTTCACTAGATGGAGTGGGGCTCGGTGTCTTTTTTCCATTCAGACTGGGGGCAAATGTCTTGAGCCAGGCCTTGTCATTAGATGGGGCCCTTTGTTATGTCTGGCCTCTGCAGAGAGGGGTGCTGGGAGTTGTAATTGAACAACTGTTGGAAGACAGAAGTTTGGACATCTCTGTACCCAGGGGCAGTTGGGCTGCTATCAGGGTTTCCAGCTTTAGCAGTAAATATAATCAGCCACCGGGGATGGGATGATGATATAATAGAGCAGGATGATGATGATGTAACAGGGGCAGAGCAATGACATCACAGGGCAGGAACTGGGAGGGGCCTAGATTTGCCACCTGTTAGGAATGAACCAAACATTCCAGTTAGGTGCTGTGAGTGGAGGAGGGGCCAGATATGAGCCGGATGGATTTAGGACAAGTCGACATGGCGTCTGTGTTTGTTTGGATCAGCGAGGTGTAGGCACCAGATAACATGACTTCAAAGCTTGAATATGGAGTCTAAAGTGGAGCGGTGTTACAGATAAGTAGCACATTTATTAACTCTGTGAAGATGCCACACATGTTGTTTCACTCGGCACATCGATAAAGGGAATTATTTCTGCTCTACACTGATTCACTGAGCAATAGCCGCCGGCTTCATTACTCACCGTGTGCTGGAACATTCACTCACCTCTAATCTCCTCCAACATCTAATGTTGTCCTCATATTTACTTCTCAGCCCCCCTTATAGACTCTGTCCATCCTGACTTGGCACATTTCATCTTCCCTTGGAAACAGGATCATCACAAGGGACCAAGATATTTACACATGCCCAGGATTTTATAAATCCATTACAGGTTATT
The DNA here is from genome assembly GCF_017654675.1 of Xenopus laevis. Lineage (NCBI taxonomy): Eukaryota > Metazoa > Chordata > Amphibia > Anura > Pipidae > Xenopus > Xenopus laevis. The sequence goes on along the minus strand of NC_054382.1, from coordinate 137,270,533 downwards.
TTTTACAAACTAAACAACATGGGACACTAACTGCAGTTTGGACCTATGGATACATCTGTTGAAATTTGGACACCTCAATAGACAACTTCATGGTCCTTCATTATTCATTTTTTTCTGCATTATAGTCCATGTTGATTTGCGCATTACTTGAATGAAGCTCTATAGAGTCCTATAACTAAAATAGGAGGGGACCCTTCTTTTACTTAACAGCTCTGATTGGTTTTAAGTGTTTTTACTTGTATTGTGATTCGTTGTCTAATAAACATTGCCTTTTTATTCATACACATGTTGATATAAATATTTAAGTAGCCAGTTCTAACAGCATAAATCCCTTTTCTTGTATATAACTTTAGGGGCCTAGATTTGCCACCTGTTAGGAATGAACCAAACATTCCAGTTTTTCTAGGGACCGACCAGTTTGAGTGATGTGAAACCCAAACCCAAAATGAAGCCAGTTGTGCCCCCAGCATCATAGCCTGAAAAAGGGGACTGACCCTCCTGCCTGATATTGAGGTTCTGCTTTTGATCCCCTGTCTACTGATGTCACTGCCCTGGTCCTTTGCCCAAGTTTTACCCCCAATAATGGCATCGACCCTAGTGCCTCAGGGGTAACTGGAGAAGTGAAATGGGCAGGTGGGGGTGATAGTGTAATATTTGCCTCCAATTGGTTTATCCAGTGTCCATGTCATTGTGCAAGTGGGTCACTGGGCAATATTCCATTGCAGCCCCAAGTGGTTCCCTATGTACGAGGTATTTGTTCCACCGAAACGTCGGCTTGAATAATGTGTCCCTTGTTTGTTTAGGGGCAGTATAATAATAATGGGGCAATTGTGGGGTGCAGAGGTAAATATGTGGGTGTCTGCAGCCAGTCTGAATAGGAAAGAGACAGTTTTGGGGGGCAGTGAGGTGCTCGGGCAAGGAAAGGCGCCACAGAGTAATACTCAGTAGTACTATTGTGCTGTTTTCACATTATGAAGAGTAAATAAGAGGGTTATCGCTAAATGAGAGCAATCCAAGTGCTTCCGGAAATGTCCGATTTCTCCGCATGGCTTTTCTTTCCGACGCCCCAACGACTCCGACAAAATGTGTTTCACACGAGGAATTGGCTGATTTCCATAAAAAATAAAAACTCCTCTCTGTGAATCACTGGGAGTCGGCGACTTCTCCTCTCAAACATCCGCAAAGTATTTCAAAGCTTTTTTTCATTTTTTTTTAAATCCAAAAAGTCCCTTTTTTCTTGCAAATTCTTATCTAACGTGAGCCGAGTGGCTGCAGGCAATGCATAACATGAACGATACATGGAAATATCAAAAGAACCCCCTCCCTCTGCCGGAAGGGCTGCCCACTCATTGGAGTGTTGGCAGACTAAGGGTTAAAGCTGCAGTGCATGTGACACATTGGGGAAACGCTGCTCCCATTGCTTCCAGAACTCAGACACTAATGTGACCCTTCTCTCTCTCCGTAGATCCATGTGCTGCACTAGCTCTCCTGCAGGGGGCAGCTCCGAGCTCACATATTCCCTTTCATTGGCTGTTACTGATTATTGCCTGTAATACCCCCTGCCTTGTGCCTAATAAGCTCTTACATTTTCTGCAGGGGGAGGGGCAACCCCAATGGTTTTGGGTTAAATGTTGACCTGCAGAATAAAGTGCTGTCTGGGGAATTCTAAGCACAATACGAATGGCTCTGATCTCCCTGTGTCCTGGGCCCAATATTCCCCTAGTCTCGGTGCAGGGGGGTAAATCTCTCCGTTTGGGCAATGCCCTTGGCACAATGGTCTGCAGGAGAGGCAGGTGGGTCTGGGGGTCTGGAAGCAAAGGGGGTGCCAATAATGCACTGAGAGTAGAGAGACCCCACATGCACTGCTGCCCCCCTATTCCCCAAAGCAAATAATCCCTGATATTAGAATAATGAGGCAGTACCTGATCACTCAGAATCACCGCATACCTACAAACTGCATGCATTATTATCATTATCATTATTATTATTATATGAGTATTATTATTATTATTGCTTCTTCTTCCGCTCGGGAATATATTGCAACTAAGCACTAACATTTGGCAAAAACCCCAAACCCTACAAAATTGGCATAGATTCCAGAATGTGGCATGCAAACCCCCCCCAAAGTAACGGCACACGGTGGGCTGAACCCCAGCCCCCCCTAGCCCTATCCCTAAGCTTATTATTGGTTACCCCTTTATTTCTTATTCCCATTTGCTCTTTTCACTTGTTTTGCCTAAATCTTGTGATTGTGTCCAAATAAAAAGTGGCTGAAGCTTTGGCATGAAATCCCGGTGCCTCGTCGCTCTCCCCGCGCTGCCCAGTGACAATTTGGAGGAAGAATCTGGTGACGTTGAAGATTATTGCTAAAAGCCGTGAATAAAAACACACCCCAGATCCTTATAAAACGGGTGATTCGGGCGGATGCGCTGATTGGATTTCCTGGTGCATCTCGGGGCGCATTCCGCGCAATATTAAGTGCAATTGAAAAGCAGAATCAGCGAGACACAACATGCAACAAGTCTGATTCTAAAATGCGGGCGTCAACTCTATTGCACATGGGGCACAGCCACCCTGGCACTGCCCAAATACTGACTTTCCTACAAAAAAATTCAAGTCAGATGTTTCACCCCAGGCAATGGAATTGAGCCCCCGGATGTGGAAGATTAAGAGGGAATAGGACAAGTGATATTTCATGAAATAGGGTCATGATTTTACCCTTTTGCTGCCATGGGGGGGGGGTTAAATGGGGAGGAGGGTTCTTAGATCCACTGATATGTGGAAGGGAAAACTTAAGCTTCAGTTTTATTACAGGGAGGAATAGGCAGTGGGTAAGTGGTAGGGTTGGCAGCAATGGGGCAAGAGCACATACCTGTGTCTGGAAAGACCCTTAAGTTTCAATTAATATTCACGTGTCCCCCCAGGAACCTGGAAGTGGATCAATGTCATAAATGCGAATCCATTTCCAATACTGATCTTATGGCTTCCCTTGATTCATGTGCCAACTTATTTATCTGCCCCTAACATGCCCCTTCCATTCAAAGGGGAACCCTGGTCAGGTCTGTTCATCAAGGCTGGAGAGGTCACATCTGCCATTTCCCATGATGCTCTGTCAGATACTCTGCTCCTCCCTCTCTGAGACCCCAGTGGTGAGTCCATCACTAAACCCTGTATTGTTGGGGGCTGGGGGGTTACAAGCAGTGAATGTCATGAATAGAAACATACAGGCCACACCCAAACCAGGGCTGAAATCTCATGCGGGATCACATGCACCCTTCCATGCAACCACCTCCTCCGCTGGGTCCCCAAAAGCTTGAAGCCCAAAATCTCAGCAGTCATGGTGGGAATTTGGTGCATTAGGAACAGATCATAAAAGAGCTGAATCATAATTATTGTCCCTGGGCTTTGGCACAAATAGGGTCAGACTGGGCCCCGCCAGCCCACAACCCGTCCCCTTTGCTGCTCCCCCAGACCAATGCGCTGAGGGTAAGTTTAAATTATGTGCACTGGGGGAGGGAAGGTGGTAGTGGCGGCCCCTGTAGTTGGGTGTAGGGTGCAGTGGGGGCCCCTTGGTGGGTTTGGGGTGGACCCGTTGGACCCTGCACCCACCAGTCTGACCTTATGTACAGCCCAGATGGGGGCGCTCTTCTCTTGCAGCCCTATAGGAACAGGGGAGAATTTCTACTGAAACTAATATATGAATTAACTATTTGCTAAATGAAACTTTCAATGAAGCATCTGACAGAGGAGAATCAAAAAGAGCTCGGTTCCCCCCAAACTCCTTCTGTCTATTGATTAGAGGTGAGGACATATCTGGCCAAGCATTTCCCTGTAACGAGCCAATACCATTCCACCTTGTGGGCCTGCAACTGCCCCTGATTAATACTTCCACAATAGTCCAATCTAAACTGGGCCCTATCCATGATTAATACTTGACAGAGGCAATTGTTTAACCTAAACTGGGCCTTATCCATGATTAATACTTGTACAGAGGCAATAGTTCAACCTAAACTGGACCCTATTCATGATTAATACTTGACAGAGGCAATAGTTCAACCTAAAATGGCCCTATCCACGATTAATACTTCCCCAGAGGCAATTGTTTAACCTAAACTGGGCCTTAACCATGATTAATACTTGTACAGAGGCAATAGTTCAACCTAAACTGGACCCTATTCATGATTAATACTTGACAGAGGCAATAGTTTAAAATAAACTGAGCCCTATCCATGATTAATACTTGTGCAGAGGTAATAGTCCAATCTAAACTAGGCCTTATCCATGATTAATACTTGCACAGAGGCAATAGTCCAATCTAAACTAGGCCTTATCCATGATTAATACTTGCACAGAGGCAATAGTCCAGTCTAAACTGGGCCCTATGGGTAATACTTGCTCAGTGAGGGCCGTGTCCTAAGCCTAAAGAGAACCCAATCCAAGCGTAATACTTACATAGTGGGGAAAGTGCTCTAAGTTTAAAGTGGGCCCTATCCAAGCTCAATACCAATGCAGCGAGGGTAGTGCTCTCGGCCTAAGGGATAAATAAGCCCTTTTTTAAAAAAAATCACTTAAAAGCCTCTAAAAATTGTCCAAATGATGTCGCTCTTTGCCGACACTGAGTCTTTACTAAGAGATAAGCTGAAATGTGCTGCAGAAATCATTTCCTTACCCACATGCCTAGTTAGTTTCCATTGGAGCAGAATGCACTGGGCATGTGCAGTAATCAGCTCTGTGACCGACTATAGGGGCGGAGCTTCCCAAGGCAACAAACCAGCAGCCACTTTGAAGCCTTTGTCACAAGTTGCTCTTTATCTAGAAAGAGAAGTGGCTGTAGGCAGGTTGGGGTTTGTTTATGCAGAGGCTTTTAAGTAGATTGCTGGTTGTTTTGACTTTGCTCTTTGTGATCAGGAAGTAGAAAATGGCTTTAGTTTCAGATATTAGATATAAAATCACTGTGGGATAAACTTAATGTATAGCGTTGATGAACAGACACGTACCAACCCCTTTATTGAACTGTATCCCAATGTATCTGACTCTAACATCGTGCTGATCCTACAACCTACCTACCTACATTCACAATCTTCCAGTTCCTCCATGTAGTGGGGGAGACCTGGGCCCATCAATCTCCCACCTCTCGCATTGGAACTTTTCACTAAAAGTGACCAACTGCAGGCCTTTCTGTATTCCACAGCAACTAAAAGCTAGAGAAATCGCTATGTACCCCTAGAAAACAGGCTGACCCTCGCACCCCAACCATGTGCTCCTATATAAGTAGAGGCAATATTCTCTGCATGACAGTTTTGACGTTAATACAAACATATTGGTTTAAAATATTCGGCTATTTGTCTCAACATAAACATTAACGCCAAAAGGGCCAGGGGTGAGAATGTGAACAGAAGCTCATCCCGTCTCACCCAAGTCATTAAGTAGCAATGAGGAAGAACATGAACAAGTACCCGAATTCCAATTCAAAACCTAAATAAAAAACAGGAGAGAATCCCAACATCACCCACCCACTTCCAACTTCAGCCTCTCATTAAAGGCTCCAGGCCCACAGGGGATGAAAATAACAGCACCAGATTTAGCAGGTTGGTGATCATGAAGAACTTAAGAGGTGAGTTTCTTTCCCTCAGGGGTGCTGTGATTCCAGAACTTTCTAAAAAGCTATGGTTGGGTTGTTGGGTGAAGAGCAGCTCAGTCCTCCAGGGGGCTCATTGGAGGCTCAGCTCCCTTGAAGCAGGCCGACTCGTAGTGCTTATTTAGGTAGGACTTGAGTGCGAAGGTCTTGCTGCAACGTTTGCACTTGTAGTGTTTAAAGGTCGAGTGGGTCTGCATGTGGGCACGGAGGTTGGAGCGGTCAGCAAAGGCTTTCCCACAGTGGGCACAAGCAAATGGCTTCTCCCCTGTGTGGGACCTCATGTGACCCTGAAGGAGCCACGGCCGGCTGAAGGCCTTTCCGCAGGTCTCACACTTGTGCTTGAGGTCGTGGGTGAGAAGGTGCATGGCCATGGCCGGCATGGACACATATACCTTGCCACAGGTGGAGCACTTCTTGGCCAGTTTGCTGTCCAGGCTGCGGTGAGTCTGCTTGTGCCGACTCAGGTTGGAAGACGTGGCGTAACTCTTGCCGCACTCGCTACAGCTGTGCCTCTGAATGGAGCGCCCCCCACTCAGCACCTTGCGCCGAGATCTCCCATCTGTGATAAAGAAGGCATCCACCGAGTAGCCCTCACTCACTGCTGTGTCTCCATTGATGTAGCCACCCGTGATTTCAGAACGTGGACTATCGGGGGGCTCCGAGTCCACCGCTCCATATTCACTGTGTACCGTACTGTAGAGGGTGTCGGGAGAAGGGACCTTGATGACTCCATCACTGTCTCCATCATAAACGGAAGGTGGGATGTACTCACTGATGTACCCTGAAACACACAACACATGTTTCACATTGGGTTTTACTTTTGGTAACCAAAATCTACAGCAATGACACCTATGGTGCATCTCAATGCCGGCCTCTCTCAAACAAGGATAATGGGATTTTTCAGTCCAGAAGGCAAAGATAAGGAAATGAGTAGCGCATTTCATCTGAGGCTAAGACTAACCCAAAAAAGTTTTTTAAGTATATTAATAGTAAAAAGATGCAGATTGAGAGGGTTGCTCCATTAAATAATGGTACCAGTATGGTTGTAACAGATACAGAAAAGGCAAATGTGTTAAATCAGTTCTTTTCTTCAGTGTATACAATAGAGGAGTCTGAGTTCCCAGGCTCACTTTATAGCTGCACTAATGGCTCAGCTCAATCTAGTCAGTGGCTGACTCACTATAAGATTCATAAAGTTTGATTAAAAATTAATGTGAACAAGGCGTCAGGGCCAGATGGCATACACCCCCGGGTTCTAAGAGAGCTTAGTTCAGTTTTAGACCAGCCCTTATTTCTGATTTTCTCAGATTCACTTTCATCTGGTATGGTGCCTATGGATTGGAGAAAAACTGATGTTATTCCAATATTTAAAAAGGCATTACAATCTCAGCCTGGCAATTATAGGCCAGTAAGTCTGACATCTGTGGTGGGCAAATTATTTGAAGGCTTGTTCTTGCAGCCATAACTGGAAGGTATTTGCACACTTTCACCCCTAACTGGAAGGTATTTGCACAGTCACAGCCATAACTGGAAGGTATTTGCACACTCACAGCCATAACTAGAAAGATATTTGGATACTCACAGCCATAACTGGAAGGTATTTCCAAATTTGCAGCCATAACTGGCAGGTATTTGCACACTCATGGCCATAACTGGAAGGTATTTGCACACTCACAGCCAGATAGGAAGGAGATTTTTCACATAAATGAGTGAAAAAACTGCCACTGGCTTAAGTTCTTGTGCATTTCTGCCCCTGCTGTTTAACTGTTTATGACCCCTTCACCGTATCTGTATGTAATGGCCTCTATCCCCCACCTGTTTGTGCCCAGTATCCCAGTATGTGCCTGATGTTCTCTGGTTCCCTTCCTATTCCAGTGTCAGCAGTTCCCATTCCCCCTCCCTTCCCCCAGCTCAGCACATTTGTCTGACTCTCCCCCCCATCCATTTCAGCTCCATGAGCCCCGCGCTACCAGATCTGTGACCCACTTTCTACCATTACAAACAGGTGACCCCCAAATGTCACTGACTCCTACTGCAGTAATCAGGCAGCTGCGCAGTTGTTGTGT
>NC_054382.1:137170329-137260329 GCF_017654675.1 Xenopus laevis | reverse complement strand
TATAACTGTCTGTGTGTCCTGTTGTGTAACTGTCTGTGTGTCCTGTTGTGTAACTGTCTGTGTGTCCTGTTGTGTAACTGTCTGTGTGTCCTGTTGTGTAACTGTCTGTGTGTCCTGTTGTGTAACTGTCTGCGTGTCCTGCTGTGTAACTGTCTGTGTGTCCTGTTGTGTAACTGTCTGTGTGTCCTGTTGTGTAACTGTCTGTGTGTCCTGTTGTGTAACTGTCTGTGTGTCCTGTTGTAGATCCAGTTGACAGAAGAGTCAGGTGCATTTTCAGCTCAGCTGTAGCCTGGGGGGGGGGGGGGGGGTAGTGTTCTAACATTAGTACATAACTGACATGGGCACAACTATAACCCTCACCTCTGTGCAGAACTATAAGAAGTCTGTGTGTATTTTGGAGTGATGGGGTGCAGAGCTGGGTACTTGGATATAGTAGTGCCCTGTATAATGCCAGTCTGTAGGAGAAGGGGCACAGAGCAACGGTGCTGGTGGGAATTGCTGAGTGGGTGAGGGGTGGGTGGTTATTAGATCACAACATGAATCTGTAGCCCAGAGGGACCCACATTACCTGCAACTCACGTCACTGATTCCCCATCTACCCCCCCCCCAACCCCATAATTGTTACCTGGGGGCGTCAGTGATTTATATCTCTGATATCTCTATGTAACTAACACACACACATACACACACTCATACACACTCACACACTTACACACACACTCACACACCTGCACACACACACTTACCTGTACAAAAACAGATGGGCCTCCTTAAAGGGATACTGTCATGGGAAAAACATTTTTTTTTTCAAAATGAATCAGTTAATAGTACTGCTCCAGCAGAATTCTGCACTGAAATCCATTTCTCAAAAGAGCAAACAGATTTTTTTATATTCAATTTTGAAATCTGACATGGGGCTAGCCATTTTGTCAGTTTCCCAGCTGTCCCTAGTCATGTGACTTGTGCTCTGATAAACTTCAGTCACTCTTTACTGCTTTACTGCAAGTCGGAGTGATATCACCCCCCACCCTTTCCCCCCCAGCAGCCAAACAACAGAACAATGGGAAGGTAACCAGATAGCAGCTCCCTAACACAAGATAACAGCTGCCTGGTAGATCTAAGAACAACACTCAATAGTAAAATCCAGGTCCCACTGAGACACATTCAGTTACATTGAGAAGGAAAAACAGCAGCCTGCCAGAAAGCATTTCTCTCCTAAAGTGCAGGCACAAGTCACATGACCAGGGGCAGCTGGGAAATTGACAATATGTCTAGCCCCATGTCAGATTTCAAAATTAAATATAAAAAAATCTGTTTGCTCTTTTGAGAAATGGATTTCAGTTCAGAATTCTGCTGGAGCAGCACTATTAACTGATGTGTTTTGAAAAAAAACATGTTTTCCAATGACAGGATCCCTTTAATGTATAGTCCAGTCCTACTGGAAGGGCACCGTGTTGCTTTTTAAGAGGAAATGAACCTTCTCAAATTAAAGGTTACTTTATACACCTTAAAAACGAATGTACCTCTTATTATATTGCACTGTCCTACTGGAAGGGTGACATGTACCTCTACAAGAGAATAGATGGGCCTCCATATTATATTGTGCTGCCATAACTGAATGAGCAGTTAGAAGAGCAGATAAACCTCCTTATTATATTGTGCTGCAATATCTGAAAGACACCATTTAGCTCTACAAAAATAGATGGGCCTTCGTATTATATTGGGCTGTTCAACTACAAGGGCACCATGTACCTCTACATAAAGAGATCAACCTCCTTATTGTTTTGTGCTTCCTTACTGGAATAACACCATGTATCTTTACAAGAACTGATAGGTCTCCTTACTATTTTGTGCTGCCATAATAAAAATAGATGGACCTTCTTAATTTATTGTGCTACCCTACTGGAAGGGCACTGTGTACCTCTACACGGATAGATGGGCCTCCTTATTATATTGTGCTGTTCAACTGGAAGGGTAATATGTACTTCTACAAGAATAGATGGGCCTCCTTATTTGCATGTGTTGTTTAACTGGAAGGGCAACATGTACCTCTACAAGAAAAGATGAGCCTCCTTATTATAATATGCTGTTCAACTGGAAGGGCAACAGGTACCGCTACAAGAATAGATGGGCCTCCTTATTATTGTGTTGTTCAACTGGAAGGGCAACAGGTACCTCTACAAGAATAGATGGGCCTCCTTATTTGCATGTGTTGTTTAACTGGAAGGGCAACATGTACCTCTACAAGAATTGATGAGCCTCCTTATATATTGTGCTGTTCAACTGGAAGGGCAACATGTACCTCTACAAGAATAGATGGGCCTCCTTATTATTGTGTTGTTCAACTGGAAGGGCAACAGGTACCTCTACAAGAATAGATGAGCCTCCTTATTAGATTGTGCTGTTCAACTGGAAGGACAACATGTACCTCTACAAGAATAGATGGGCTTGCTTATTAGATTGTGTTGTTCAACTGGAAGGGCAACATGTACCTCTAAAGGAATATATGAGCCTCCTTATTATATTGTGTGGTTCAACTGGAAGGGCTACATGTATTTCTACAAGAATAGATGGGCCCCCATATTAGATTGTGTTCTTTAACTGGAAGGGCAACATGTCCCTCTACAAGTCTAGATGGAACTCCTTATAATAATGTACTGTTCCACTGGAAGGGCAACAGGTACCTCTACAAGAATAGATGAGCCTCCTTATTATAATGTGCTGTTCAACTGAAAGGGCAACAGGTACTTCTACGAGAATATATAGGCCTCCTTATTAGATTGTGTTGTTTAACTGGAAGGGCAACAGGTACCTCTACAAGAATAGATGGGTCTCTTTATTATATTGTGCGGTTCTGCTGGAAGGGCAAAATTTACCTCTACAAGAATAGATGGGCCTCTTTATTATTTTGTGCTTCACTACTAGAAAGGTACCATGTGTCCTTATGAAAGGAGATAAGCCTCCTTATTATATTGTGGTGCCCTACTGGATGGGCACCATGCACTTTTACAAAAATAGATTGTTTACCTTATTATATTGTTCTTCCTTACTAGAAAGGCACCATACATATCTCCTTAAATGGAGATGGGTCTATATATAGTATTTTGCTGTCCTAACAAAAGGGCACAATGTATCCCTATGAAAGGTATTAGCCTCCTTAATAAATTGTGCTTCCCTACTAGAAAGGTACAAGGTTGGGCCACCTTAATATATTATGCTGCACAACTCTTTGGGCACCATGTATCTCTAGAAGAGCAGATGGGCCTCCGCATGAGATCTTTGAGAGTCTAACAGACAATGTCACATGACGCATACATGAAGCCCCCATACCTTTGTCAGAGAGGTGTGTGCTGAAGTCCGTCCGGTGTCTGCCATATACACTCTCACTGTCAGCTGAGCAGAAGCCATCCTTCACCTTTTTGACCAGAAAGGACCTTGGCATTGTTTCTCTTCCCCTCCAGAGGCAAGAGGTGGGAGCAGGGTAAGGGGTCAGGAATGAGGGGGAGATGAAAGAGGGAAATGATTATGGGAGTAACCACAACAAAAACAAGAGCGGAGGAGAGAGGTGCAGGTGGGGCATAAATGTGAGCCTCCCCTCCGCTCTAACTAAAAACAGTGACAAAATGTCCTGCTGTCAGGGTCAGAGAGAATGAGCCTGTGGAAGGACAGGTGTGTGGCCCCAACCCTCAGAATCAGGGTTGCCTCTGCTGGGTACCATGGGTCTGGATAATACAGCACTGGGCAGTAACCAGATCTTTCTTGAGGCTTCCAGCCTTTCAGCACTGGCCAGGAATCCAGGTCCTTACTGCAGCTTTCAGAACTGGCCAGGGTCTTGAGTGCTCACTGAATCTTTAAGGGCCGACCAGGGACTTAGGTCCCCACTGCAACCTTCAGGAATGGCCAGGGTCTCAAGTCCTCACTGAATCTTTTAGGACTAACCAGGGACTTTGGTCCTCACTGAAGCTTTCAGGACTGGCCTGGCATTCTGGTCCATCCAGTCTTTTTTAAACCTTGGCCTGGCACTCGGGTCCTCACTGCAGCATCTAGTCCTTCAGCCCTGGCCTGGCACTTGGGTCCTCACTGCAGAATCCAGTATTTCAGCACTGGACAGGGACCAGGGTCCTCACTGCAGATTCCTGCCTTTCAGCACTGGACAGCTCCCAAAATCTTCAGCCTCTGCATTCTTATCTCTTGCACCTCCTCTTATGCCTCGTTGTCTCTTCTAATCATCAATTCGGTTTTATTCCATTTTCCTCCCAAACCTCTGTATCGCCCCCCCCTTTCTCTTTCTGTTTTCTCTCGGAGCCCCTCCTTCTGCTCCCCCCCCATCACTCTCTCATTCTGCTGCTCTGTGTTCCTCCCTCTCTGCCTTTAGTTCTCTCTGCTTCAGTATTGTGGCCATGTGAAGGTTCCAGCTCAAGCTGTGGGATTTATAACTCTGTGATCAGGTGCTGAGACAGGATGGCTGGTGTAATACTTCCATGGTCCCCAGGGCCCCCCTGAGCTGCTGCTGTTCAGCTCTTCTTCCTTATCTCAGCAGACGGATTTTCTCTGAAAAACAGAAGGGGAAAAGCAGCCGGAGGGAGGAAACACTGACCCAATGTAGGGAGGGCTCTTCCCCCACAGCTTCTTCCTTTGTCTGGTGTTGCGGTGAATCAGTTCATTCCTTTCCTCATTTTCTGAATTTCTGCTGCAAATCTCTCTGCAGTTCTAGACCCAACGGTTCTTGCTTTGTGCAGCCATTGCCTTTCCCCTTCTGAATGTACTGTGCCTCCTCTGCTCCTTTTCCACTTCCCAGTGTATTGTGACTCCTCTGATTCTCTTCCCCTTCCCAACCTTCTGTGCCTCCTTTTTCATTCCGAATTTACAGTGACTCCCCTCTTTCTCTTTCCCTTCCCAATTTGCTTCCCTTTTCCCAATTTACTGTGCCTCCTCAACCTACCTTTCACTTCCCAATATTCTGTGCTTCCTCTTTAACTTCCTATGTACTACTGCCTCCTTTGCTTCTCTTCCCCTTCCCAATTTACTGTGCCTCCTCTGCTTCTCTTTCCCTTCCCAACTTACTGTGCCTCCTTTTCCACTTCTTCATTTACTCTGCCTCCTCTGATTCTCTTCCCCATCACAATATTCTGTGCCTCCTCTACCACTTCCCAGTTTATTATGTCTCCTCTGCTTCTCTTCTCCTTCCCACTATTTGATGCCTCCTCTATCACTTCCTACTTTACTCTGCCTTTTCCTCTTCCCCATTTACTGTGCCTCCTCAGATTCATCTTTATGGCCCCCACATTTCTAACCATCCTCCATCATGGTTCCATCTTGTATTTATATAGCGCCAACATATTTCGTAGCGCTGTATCATTACATCCCAATGTGCCGCTAGACTTCAGAATTGTGGGAAGTGGAAGTAATTCCATGCTACTGGAATGCTAAGAACAAGGTTAAACATGTTTCCCATTGCTTGCCACCATTAGACCCTGCATGGATGGAGTCCTCTCTGAGCATCGTTGGCTCACCCTGGAATATCCACTGGAATTAAATATCTGCACTGCAGGCAGGCCTGGGTTTAGGGCAAAAAGGGCCATTGCCCTGAGGGTTGCCATTTTGGGGTTATGGGGGAACCAGGGATGTACAATTTATGATCCTCCAGCCATTTATGAACTTTAACTCCAAACACAGAAAGGGTGGTGTTGGTAGTTGTAGCTTAAGAAGATCTGGGGGCCTCTATGATTGATGATTTTCTCCCAAGATCAAACATGAGGTATAACTGAGGCTCGGAGAGGAGGCTGAGAGGTGGGTTCTGCAAAGGGCCCCCAATTCCTGCCTTTCCCATACCATTACCTCCCCCAGCTGTTTGTGTAACAGAAAGACAAGTAAGAGAATCACAATTGTGCCCCAACGAGAGGTGCGTGTGGATTAATGTTCTGCAGTTTGTTATTGCAGCTCCCAGTCACCCTCGAGAAACACATGTCCCTCATTAAGTGCTAGCCTTGGGCCATGGCCTCCCACTGGGTACCCTACAAACCTCCTGAATAATCAGCAGAACACATGCTCCGGAGACAAGGTCAAAGGCACCGTCATTCCCATCATATTTCTCCCTGTCACAGTTGCTGTTGTCTTTTCTTCCCCCCGTTCCTTATTCTACTCCCAAGCTGACTGCTCATTTTCTGCACCTTTTACTTCTTCTTCTCTCCTGTTCTGCCTATTTTCCCTCGTGCAACAATGACAAGTCTCTTTCCTTCTTTTCTTCACTTTCCTCTCCTGCAACGAGTGTTGGACTGGGCTGCTGCAACACTGGGAAAAATCCCGATAGCCTCTGGCCTCCATGGGCCCTGTCAGCCTGGGGCCCGCTCCCTTCCTGGAGCAGAGAGTTAAGTAGAAGAGAGGGTACAGGGTGGGTAATGGTGGATGCTGGACTATGTGATTCCAAACTGGACCCAAATCACTGTGCGGCTCTATCATCCTCAAAATGTGTGTCCCTGTAGGAAAGAAGATTTTATTATTGCTGGATACAACATGGCATTTTGGGGCAGATTCATCAAGGGTTGAATTTTGAGATAACAAGAGTTTTTTTGAACTCCCATAACTTCAAAATTTGAATAAAAAAAACCAAATCAAAATTTATCAAAAAATCAAGGGTTTTTTTTTTTGGCCGAATAGGTCCATTTTCGATCGAATTCGAATTAAAAAGTTTTTCCAAAAAAAGTCCACCAATTGACTCCAAATGGATTTTACGAGGTCTCCCATAGGCTAAAACGGCAATCCAGCAGGTTTTAGATGGCGAATGGTTAAAGTCAAATTTTTAAAGAGACAGTACATGATAAATTTTTATATCATTAAAAAATTCAATAATAATATAATAAAATACTTAAAAAATCTAATAATGACTGATTTGTTTTTCAATGTTTCTTTCTGATGAGAAGCCAATTGTATGTGCCCGTTCAATTTTAACTGAAGGGATATCATTTGTAATACCAAGAGCTTTAAGCCATTGTCAAATTAACTGAATAAGAGAGTCTTATTTGTGACTTTCAGGTATTCCAATGAAGCGCAATTTATTTCTCCCGGATCTGTTTTCTAGATCTTCTGCCACACGTCCATCAAGTTCAAACTTTTAAGTCTTTATATAAACTGCCTAATGGCTAGTGATCCGGAGGAAGGCAAAAACCCTTTTGATTGAAACCTCTTCTCCAGTGTAACCAATCCCCAACTTTCCCCAAAACTGATCCCTTCCATTCCCTTTATCAGCTTAGTCGCTCTTCTCTGTACTTTCTCTATTTCATTACTGTCCCTTATATATTTATATATAGTGATCATACCCCCTTATATATTTATATATAGTGATCATATCCCCCTTATATATTTATATATAGTGATCATATCCCCCTTATATATTTATATAAAGTGATCATATCCCCTTATATATTTATATATAGTGATCACATCCCCTTATATATTTATATATAGTGATCATATCCCCTTATATATTTATATATAGCGATCATATCCCCTTATATATTTATATATAGTGATCATATCCCCCTTATATATTTATATATAGTGATCATATCCCCCTTATATATTTATATATAGTGATCATATCCCCTTATATATTTATATATAGTGATCATATCCCCTTATATATTTATATATAGTGATCATATCCCCTTATATATTTATATATAGTGATCATATCCCCCTTATATATTTATATATAGTGATCATATCCCCCTTATATATTTATATATAGTGATCATACCCCCTTATATATTTATATATAGTGATCATATCCCCCTTATATATTTATATATAGTGATCATATCCCCTTATATATTTATATATAGTGATCATATCCCCTTATATATTTATATATAGTGATCATATCCCCCTTATATATTTATATATAGTGATCATATCCCTCTTATATATTTATATATAGTGATCATATCCCCTTATATATTTATATATAGTGATCATATCCCCTTATATATTTATATATAGTGATCATATCCCCTTTATATATTTATATATAGTGATCATATCCCCCTTATATATTTATATATAGTGATTATATCCCCTTTATATATTTATATATAGTGATCATATCCCCCTTATATATTTATATATAGTGATCATATCCCTCTTATATATTTATACTATTTAGCCAATAGTTTCAGCACAATGGGAAGAAAGAGGAGAATATTGGGGAAAGAGGGGGTAAAAGAGGGTGGGGGGTCTCTATCTTCCTCCTGTGCCCCCCCCCCCGTGCCCGATGCCTGAGAAGGATTTACTTTTTGGGCTTCATAAATCCTCGCAATTATCTGCCCTTTTATTTAGCGCCAGTGTATGGGCCGAGCAGTGCATGCTGGGTATTCCACTGACATTTACTAGAATCTGTCACATTTATTAATGGTCTCAATTTAAATCTCAGAAATGAGAAGAGATTTGTACCCGGAGCAGTTAGACCCTTTATTGGGCCAATTCCTCCCTAACCAGCCCCAAGATATCACAGGGGGAGGGGAAATGGGAAGAGAGATTGGGGGAGGGGGAGAGTTGAACTGGGGTTGGACACAGGGGGCAGAGGGATGTGGGGCAGCTGGGGGGGGAATCACATTATTTGTATATAAGAGATATGGGGCCATTGCTGAACTCTGGATATTAGAATTAGCCATTAGTCTCCATTAGTCTATCCTATATACTAACCGAAGGCCTATCTATGTCCCGAGTGGAGGGGAGGCAGATGCGCACGCAACTTCGGTTAGGATCTATGAGATGCGCGCGCAACTTCAGCCGAAAGACATAGATGCGGCCTTCGATTAGCAGATGTGCTGGAAGGTTAGGATCAGAACAGGTTAGGATTGGGGAGGCAGATGCGCTGGAAGGTTAGGATCTAGGGAGGCAGATGCGCTCACCGTCACACTAGGGGAACCGGTTGCGTACCTGCACGAAAGTCTGTATAAGCGTCGGCCATCTTGCTACTCCTCTGCGACTTTGTCATCCGCCCACTGCCAAATCCGCCCACTAAAGTCTGTATAAGCGTCGGCCATCTTGCTACTCCTCTGCGAGTTTGTCATCCGCCCACTAAAGTCTGTATAAGCATCGGCCATCTTGCTACTCCTTTGCAAGTTTGTCTAATGGCGGCGCTAGCGTCACTCTAGGAGGGGAACCGGTTGCGTACCTGCACGAAAGTCTGTATAAGCGTCGGCCATCTTGCTACTCCTCTGCGACTTTGTCATCCGCCCACTGCCAAATCCGCCCACTAAAGTCTGTATAAGCGTCGGCCATCTTGCTACTCCTCTGCGAGTTTGTCATCCGCCCACTAAAGTCTGTATAAGCGTCGGCCATCTTGCTACTCCTTTGCAAGTTTGTCTAATGGCGGCGCTAGCGTCACTCTAGGAGGGGAACCGGTTGCGTACCTGCGTGGGTGGCCATTTTTAGCAAAACGGGCTATATTATCTCCAAAAAATATTGATGTTGACATGATAAACAACCAAGTGATTGCATTACTTCCTGGACAAAGCTGTGTCTTTCTGAGTACTGACTGTATTGATTCTGAAGACGAAAGTGAGAAACTTAACTTCCCATTAGAATATTTAAACACTATCAACAATGCTGGATTACCACAACACAATCTTATACTCAAAGTAGGAACAATAGTCATGCTGTTAAGAAACCTTAAGGGTAGGGGCACACGGCGCGATTTCGCCGCGATTCTGCGCTAAGCGAGTTGTCGCTGCGTTTTTTAAGCCGAAATAGCTTTGCTAACTTTGGCGCTGGCGTCAATGCAAATCGCGGCGAAATCGCTGCGCTAATTCACACGCGGCGATTCGTTTTCTATTGTCGTCCGAAGTTGCCTCGCTGAGCGTTTCCGGGCGACAGTAGAAAAAGAATCGCCGCGTGTGAATTAGCGCAGCGATTTCGCCGCGATTTGCATTGACGCCAGCGCCAAAGTTAGCAAAGCTATTTCGGCTTAAAAACGCAGCGACAACTCGCCCAGCGCAGAATCGCGGCGAAATCGCGCCGTGTGCCCCTACCCTAACACTAAGCAAGGTTTATGTAACGGTACACGGTTGGTTGTGAAGAGCATGAGACAAAATGTTATCAAGGCAGAAGTGCTTACAGGATCCCATAGCGGTGATACTGTTTTGATTCCCAGAATTGACCTTACCAGTTCTGACCAGGAATTACCTTTTAAACTTAAACGACGACAATTCCCCATTAAGGCTGCATTTGCCATGACAATCAACAAATCACAAGGACAAACATTGGATAAAGTCGGCATTTACCTATCTGAGCCGGTGTTTGGTCATGGTCAACTTTATGTTGCATTTTCAAGAGTGCAGCGTTCATCTGATGTTAAAGTCAAGATTTTAAGTACAGCTCACCAGGGAGAACTCATTCAAGGACAGGAGAACATTTTCACAAAAAATGTTGTTTATAAAGAAATTTTTCAGTAACACTTTACTACCAATAAACTCAAAATTTAAGAATTCTAATAGCAGATAGGTAATAACAAGCAATAGGCACAGATTCACTCTACATCCCCACAAATTAGCGTCGCCAGTTGCTGCCTGGGGATAGAGAGTGAATCAGCACCCATCGCATTTTGCTGCCTCACTGTTGTTACCATTCTTTCATTAACGATTCTTTAGAGAATCGGGGGTTTACTGGTAACAAACTAAGAGGTAACGTGAAGGTTTGGGTGTGAATCTGTCCCCTGTGTATGGGAATATCATTAGCAACTTGTCTGTAAAGACTTTCCTCCTCTAATGCTCAATATTCCCCTCAGATTGGTGACACTTCTTTCTATGGGACGTGGCCCAGGAAATCATTGTGCGACTGTAACTCTCCCACTGGGGTGAAATGACCCAAAACTGACAGATTGTCCCTATTATGACACTTTCTCCTCAGGGCTGGGTGTGTGACAATAATACTAACCCTAATACTAATAAATCTGCTAATAATCCGTATAAATGTGTGGGGAACAAACAAGTCCCAACGGGCTGTGCTGGGAATAAACTGTATAGAATAAACCAGGGGGTCAGGGAATTCCCTCCAATATGTTTAATATGGAAACAAGAACACAAACCTTCACACACTTCATCTCGGAGATGATATTGTCCAGTCTCGGAGATGATATTGGCCAGTCTTGGAGATGATATTGGCCAGTCTCGGAGATGATATTGGCCAGTCTCGGAGATGATCTGGCCCAATCTTAAAGATGATATTGGCCAGTCTCAGAGATGATATTGTCCAATCTTGGAGATGATATTGGCCAGTCTCTGAGATGATATTGTCCAATCTCGGAGATGATATTGGCCAGTCTCGGAGATGATCTGGTCCAATCTTAAAGATGATATTGGCCAGTCTCAGAGATGATATTGTCCAATCTCGGAGATCATATTGGCCAGTCTCGGAGATGATCTGGTCCAATCTTAAAGATGATATTGGCCAGTCTCAGAGATGATATTGTCCAATCTTAGAGATGATATTGGCCAGTCTCTGAGATGATATTGGCCAATCTCGGAGATTATATTGGCCAGTCTCTGAGATGATATTGGCCAGTCTCAGAGATGATCTGGTCCAATCTTGGAGATGATATTGGCCAGTCTCTCAGATGATATTGGCCAATCTCGGAGATGATATTGGCCAGTCTCGGAGATGATATTGGCCAGTCTGGGAGATGATCTGGTCCAATCTTGGAGATGATATTGGCCAGTCTCGGAGATGATCTGGTCCAATCTTGGAGATGATATTGGCCAGTCTCTGAGATGATATTGGCCAATCTCGGAGATTATATTGGCCAGTCTCTGAGATGATATTGGCCAGTCTCAGAGATGATCTGGTCCAATTTTGGAGATGATATTGGCCAGTCTCTGAGATTATATTGGCCAATCTCGGAGATTATATTGGCCAATCTCGGAGATGATATTGGCCAGTCTCAGAGATGATCTGGTCCAATTTTGGAGATGATATTGGCCAATCTCGGAGATTATATTGGCCAATCTCTGAGATGATATTGGCCAGTCTCGGAGATTGGCCAAGCTTGGGAAATAAAGGAAACTGTGTTCTCATATAAAGGTGACAGTTAGGGACGGGTGAATCTGAGCCCTTCACTGAAAAGCGGCAAGAAATTTGCCAAATGCCTTGGAGTAAATGGGGCGTTTATTGCTGCAAAGTTTTTCAAACTGTGTGACATTTCTTTAACTATACAGGTATGGGATCTGTTATCCAGAAACCTGACATTCAGAAAGCTCTGAATTACAGAAAGGCCGTCCCCCATAGGCTCCATTATAATCAAATAAATCACATTTTTAAAACAATTTCCTTTTTCTCTGTAATAATATCACAACCAAGATATAATTAATCCTTATTGGAGGCAAAACCAGCCTATTGGCTTTATTTCATGTTTATATGATTTTCTAGTAGACTTAAGGTATGAAGATCCAAATTATGGAAAGATCTGTTATCTAGAAAACTCCATCTTCCAAGCATTCTGGATAACAGGTCCCATACCTGTACATCAGAATCTCTGGGCTTTTAATATTTTGCGTAAATATATATATATATATATATATATATATATATATATATATATATATAAATATATAAGGGGATATGATCACTATATATAAATATATAAGGGGATATGATCACTATATATAAATATATAAGGGGATATGATCACTATATATATATATATATAAGGGGGTCATATAATAATCTCTCTAATGCTTTATTCACCAGTAGCTCCTCCCAGCCGACAGGAAGGAGCCAATGAGATTAGAGGAGGGAAAGGGGTGTTACAGGGAGAGCTGGGAAGTGAATCACTGGTACAGGCTGATACATTAGATAGGTCCAAGGAAGGGTCGGATGCTTTATTCACCAGTAGCTCCTCCCAGCAGACAGGAGGGAGCCAATGAGATTAGAGGAGGGAAAGGGGTGTTACAGGGAGAGCTGGGAAGTGAATCAGTGGTACAGGCTGATACATTAGATAGGTACAAGGAAGGGTCGGATGCTTTATTCACCAGTAGCTCCTCCCAGCAGACAGGAGGGAGCCAATGAGATTAGAGGAGGGAAAGGGGTGTTACAGGGAGAGCTGGGAAGTGAATCAGTGGTACAGGCTGATACATTAGATAGGTACAAGGAAGGGTCGGATGCTTTATTCACCAGTAGCTCCTCCCAGCAGACAGGAGGGAGCCAATGAGATTAGAGGAGGGAAAGGGGTGTTATAGGGAGAGCTGGGAGGTGAATCAGGGGTACAGGCTGATACATTAGATAGGTACAAGGAAGGGTCGGATGCTTTATTCACCAGTAGCTCCTCCCAGCAGACAGGAAGGAGCCAATGAGATTAGAGGAGGGAAAGGGGTGTTACAGGGAGAGCTGGGAAGTGAATCAGGGGTACAGGCTGATACATTAGATAGGTACAAGGAAGGGATGGATGCTTTATTCACCAGTAGTTCCTCCCAGAAGACAGGAGGGAGCCAATGAGATTAGAGGAGGGAAAGGGGTGTTTTGGGGAGAGCTGGGAGTGTGGTCTCACTAACAGGACAGGTGCCACTTACTTGCTGAAATCCACATTTCTAGTATCACTGCTCATGACCTTCTCACGTACACGTTGGCCAGTTTTCCCATTGGCCCTTGGGTGAATCTTTGGGGAATGACATTGAGCTGATTTCTTTCTGACCAGCTGCTAAAGAGATGAGGGACCTGACCACACTGGCCACAGTGAAGCCAATAAGGGTTAAATTACAATATTTACCCCCACAGACCCCAGAAGGCCTGGCTATACTTACCTGAGACCAGTAGGTAGCAGCTGAGGGGTGGGGCTAACTGGGGTAGTACCAGGGTTGTCACCAGGTAGGGGGCGGGCAGTAACATCACAGGGGCAGGACAGTTGATGTTGGGGTGGGGAAATGACATCAGGGGGTGGGACTATGATGTGACAACCAGCAATTGGCCAATCACTGGCTCAGTCTAGGAGAGTCCGGTTTTCCTAATTTGGAATACTGAGCTGGCAGTTTTGATGCAGAAAGACCTTCAGATGTGCAGCCAGGTGGCAATTGTAGGTAATAACAAGACACAGGGAGAGTTAGGGACTGGGCCGGCATGGGAGGGGGTGGTTTGGGGGCCTGACTTCAGTGCTGGGGATATTGGGATTCTGGGGGCTCATCTCCTGCTTGTTGGGTTTCTCTTCAGACCCTGTTTGTTCCAGGATATTCGGGATTCTAAGCACTTTTGGGTTTCCAATGAAGAATCACTTGTACCACTGGTACCGGGCACCCTCCGGTCACACCCCTGACATTACCCACTGAGGAATGGGCCCAGCCGGGGGGGGGAATTCTAGAAGCAGAACTTCATTAAGGATTAACCAGACCTTTGGTTGGAACATTAAACAGCCTCCAACAGATAAAATGGAATATTCCGAACCCCCCCGCCCATGGGCAATCCCTTCCCACTGGTAAAAGTGTAAACGTGAGTTGGGGGAAAAGTGCTCTGACCATAATGTCTGTAACAGAACTGGTTAATATCCGTGGTGCCAGAACCGACCCATTTTCCATTTAACCTGAGGAAACTTCTCATTTCAGTTGACTCCTCACATTGTCTCTCGGCCCCAGTTATCCCAGGGGCATCACTGGTACCAACAGAATCACATCCAAAACCATCGTACGAATGTGGCTTTGATATAATTTAGTATTTGGTACCTACAGTATCAGCACCAAGCACAGTGACCCACCTAACTCTCCTGTCATACCAACCCTACAATACTTACCTTCAATATCTAGTTCAGTAACCCAACCTCCCCAAGTACATCTTCTCTTATATCAACCCTACAGTACTTACCTTCAATATCTAGTTCAGTAACCCAACCTCCCCAAGTACATCTTCTCTTATACCAACCCTACAGTACTTACCCCAATGCTCAATGTCTAGTTAAGTAACTCAACCTCCCCAAGTACATCTTCTCTTATATCAACCCTACAGTACTTACATTCAATATCTAGTTCAGTAACCCAACCTCCCCAAGTACATCTTCTCTTATACCAACCCTACAGTACTTACCTTCAATATCTAGTTCAGTAAACACCCCAACCTCCACCAAGTACACTGGAACTAGATATTTGGCATCTTGTACATGTTATACTCCGTTAAGAGCTGCTATATCAGAGTGATCTTTATAGAGATAATGTACTGTACCTTCCAATCTTGGGGTGGTTTGAGCAATTACTTAGCTAACGTTAGAGCATTGGGTAGTACTGAGTAATGTAGTACTTGAAGAGGTGGTATAATGATGACACTAACCTCAACCAAGGACTATGAGATGTAGATAACTATGGGAGTTTAGGGTCTTTACTCATTGACACTCTCGAACTAGAATATGTGAACGCGTTGTCATTCAAATATCTAGTGTCGAGTAGTACTCCAACCTCTGTAGGGTTCGGGCCCCCTAAGTACATATTTCTTATATAATACCACCCTAAGCAAGTACTTATACCAGAGATGAATAGTGTCACTGTGGAATTGAGTATCGATGGTTGTTTGTGATACTTACTCAACCGAATCCTAGATATTCGACGAAATGTAAGATTAAAGTGCTTCTTACTGTTATGTAGGTTGATATAAAGAACCAAGATGTAACACTCTAGAGTACTTTGACGGGAGGTCCATGGAGTTGTGACCTTTAAGTCAACAGACATTGAGTCATTGGGCGTAAGTATGTATTGCAGGGTTGGTAACATAAGCAAGAGTTCCTCACTCTTCGGTGGAGAGACTATGTCTTCCTAGTTGGTTTATTACATAGGGAACCGTGGCTACATGACTCTTGATGGATACAGTTATCAACAGTGATAAGGGGTTGATTCAATACAGCTCAGGACCGATTTCCTCAACCTATGGGAAGTTTCGAGTTTATGGAACTAGAACTTATTCTGCCCGGTTCATAGCAGTGACTCTTTAGTTCAGCGCGCATATGGGAGTTTTGAAATTCGCAAGGAGGGAGGTTATTCAGAGATGGGTTATAACTAGTTGAGCTTTGGTGCTTCTGGGTGGAATTATACTGTCTGTGTAAATCTAATATAATTTTTATATAAAAGCCACATTCTGCGATGGTTTGGATGTGGATTTTGTTTTGGTATAGTGATTGCCCTGGGATAGAATGTGGGACGAGATGACATGTGGGAGTTTTCAATTTGAATAGAAGAATTTGGTTTTCTGTGCAGTGGATATATGGTGGTTTTGTGGTTTGTGCACCACGGATATTACAGTTCTGTTTTACAGACCATCATGGCTCATATGGGGAATCAGGAATCTAGGCTACATTGTTCTTATCCTCGTCACAGCATGGCCATTAGCGGCCACCGTCTAGAAACAGCTGTCGGTAGTACCAGTTGGTAATTTGCTACTTAGGGTGATAATTTTTTGTGACCATCTCGCATTGGGTGAAGATGAGCAGATCACGTATGTGATAAGCCATTATTTTTGTAACTGTACTAGTAGGGTATAGGTTTGGTATGCGGGGTCTAAATTGGTGTACTTAATGTTCAACAACAATCAACAAAGGATTGGTTATTCTTTAACTGTAATGCTCCTGCTTGCTACAAGGATGTTACTCTCCCTCTCCACGCAGCTGCTCTTAGGTAACCATACATCTCTTTAATAGGGGTTAATCCTGTCGGAGCTGAGGGGGTTGGAGCCCTGCGGGGATGATTTCCGTTCAATTTTCTCTGAAAGCGATCGAGCTCCAAGAAAAGTCCTCAATTGACATGATACTGAACATTGACTCATAAATGGACTGAGTCGAGGTGCTGAGGTAAGTTTGCGAGCAAGGAGAAGAGCCTCACTTTCAGTCAGGCTACAGGATGATGCATTATGGAGGTAACAAAGGGGGTTAGGTGTAAGCGCTTTAGGGGAGCAGTACGGAGAATGCCATAGTGGAAGGCACAAAGGGGGAGCGTGGTACGATTTGTAGGTAAAGGTCAGGAAAACAATTGCCAATTATGGAGGCTAATGGAGGGGATGTGCAGTTTAGGGAGGGCAGTAGGGATAATGACAGTATGAGGGGCAATGGGGCGTTAGGTGTAGTTTTAGGGGAGGCAGTAGGAACATGCCAAGTATGGACGGCAGAAATAAGCAGGATGGAGGCACAATGGGGGTAGGTGCAGTTTAGGGGAGCAGTAGGACAATGCAGGTATTTGAGGTAACCTTTGGGCGGGATGCACTATGGACGCGCAACGAACTAGGGGTAGACTCGTAGTTTAGGGTTGAGCAAGTAGGACAAAAGCTAGTACTCGGAGGCCAATGCAACTATGGAGGCACAATGGGGGTAGGTATAGTGTTCGGGGTGCGGGTTAGGTAAATGTGGTTAATCGAAGGTACAATGAGGCTAGGAGAGCTTGCCTGTCTCAGTGCGGACTAGCAGTAAAGGACAATGCTCAGGATATGGTTGCATGGCACACTGGGGGGAGGTGTAGTTTATGGGGTGCATGCTGCAGTGACGAATGACTGCCGAGGTCATTCGAGGGTCAGGCATGTGCGGGAGAGTTAGTTGTGATAGTGAAATACTACTGGGGGAGCATCGGTATGGTCTGCTAACAGGAGCTGAGTAGTGGGAGGGCAGCAGCTGAGGTGTTGTGACTCAATTTTAGGGGGAGTCATGGGTTAGTAGCAGATCCGGTATGAAGAGTTCACAATCAGAATGGTACTGTGTTGAGGTCTTAGAGGTGCACGCTAGGAAAGGATGTGCTAGTTATTGGCGAGCGCACAATGGGGGTAGGTGTAGTTTAGGGGAGCAGTAGGACAAATAAATCTGCAGTTCTGGACTGGAGGCACCCTTGGGTGTGGAGTGTTGATAAGTGGTGGGGTGTCTAGCGGGGGAGCAGTAGGACAAAGCAGTGTATGGAGGCACAGATTCGCGGTGGTTTATAGGCCTGTGAGGGAGTTTAGGGGGTGCAAGTAGGACAAAAGCATGTAGTGGGGAGCCACAATAGGGTAGTGTAGTGTTAGGGGTGCAGTGAGGACAATGCGCCTACTCGCGCAGCGCCCCCACCAAGCGTTTGGGTAGAGCTGTCACAGTTTAGGGAGCAGTAGGGTGAAATTGCGAAGCTCTGAGGTCCACAGACGGGGTGTGGAGGTGTTAGAGTGTATGAGTTGCTACGGGGAAAAGAAGTAAAGGAACAGGTGCGAGAGTATGGATTGGCTACAGATGATGGGTTTTGTTATGTGCTGGTGGTTAGTAGAGTGAGGTGCATGTAAGGACGATTTGTGAAAGTCTGAAGGCACTCACTTTATTAGTGGGTAGGTGGTATGTTTAGGCTGTGGCTCGTAAGGACAATGAGGTGGATTTTCAGGTAGGCACAGATATGGGTGGGTATGGATGTACAGTTTAGTGGGGTGCAGTAAGACAATGTAGGTACATAGAGAGAAACATTATTCGAAGGGGTAATGTATTTCAATTGTGTCTTTTAGGGGCTGTAGTAGAACAATGCGAATATAGAGGTTATTCAATTGTGTGGCTAGGGTAGTTCCTATAGGGGAGGGGCAATGTAAACACATTGCATCTATGGAGGCACAATGGGTAGTGTGATTAGTTGAGGGTAATTGAGCGGTTCGCGCAGTAAAGACATATGCCTTAGTGATAGGGACATAAAAAATGGTTAAGGTCACAACAGTTACAGATGGGGGTAGGTATCGGGCGTTACCTGTATGCGGGAGCAGTTAGTCAATGGTTCGATAGTAAATCGGAGACGCTACAACTGGAGGGCTCATGTGTACGTAAAACTTCCTTTAGGGGCTCTCATTGCTAAGCGACCAATTCGCTCTTTATACGATCTTGCAGTTGGACATCATCGTCTTGGGAGGTAAGTGGTCGGGTGAGGAAAGATTTGTGGTGGGAGATGACAGTGACGAGTCACAAAATTGCTCAGTTCATGTTACTGGAGGTATACTAAGGGAATGTATTCAGGGGGGAGGTGTTAGTGACGTATTACGCTGGATGTCACTGCAGGTAGGATCGACGCAGCTCTCTCACTTTCGGCTACCTTCTCCAATCACCTTTATGCTGCGGTCACTCATTATAGTCTTCATGCGTGAAGCGTCTGAACCTCTTTGGGTGTGGAAGGCAGCGACTACGGGTGTAGTAAAGATGGGCAATCGATTCCGCCTAGTGGTTGGGCACTTTTTCTTGCTAGTCTTACTATCTAATGTCAGCCTGTACCCTAGATTTCAACTGGGCAATATTCAGACTTAACAGAGTGATGCTCGGCATACGATTTCGCCCCTCAAGCTGCTTCGCTTGATAACTTAGCCTTATCCCCTTTCCACTGTCTACTGAGCGTAATCTCATTGGCATTTCCCTCCTGTTGCTGGGTAGGACGGGACTACGTGGTAGATGACATTAAAAGCGCCCAAAATTCCAGACTAACACGCGCGCAGTGTTATATGTTTATACGCACTTGCACTAACCTATTCTATACGATCTAGATTCTTCACGTCTCGTACATCTGATCACCTTTCAATGTCACCAGGTCTCCCTGTAGATCACGCCAATAGAGTAGATAGGGATTGCTTCCAAAAAAGTTTCAAATTTTTTCTAAGTCCCAAAAAACGCTGGCGTTTTCTATATTATGGGTGATAGGCTGAAAAAGATCGAGAATTTTTTTGGGGCTCCCCTCCTTCCCCCCTACATTTCCTAACTCATGGCAACTTAACTATACAGTGGGCACATGTGTAGGGCAAAATAACAATTTTTATTTGCTGATTTGAATGTTTCCCAGGCATTTGTAGTGCTGATACGTATTCCTCCATTGAAATTTGAATTTGGCGCCGTATGCAAATTAACCTTCGCTAGCGTAACTTCGCTTCACTTAGCGAATCAACGCTAGCGCAACTTCGCAACCTTACGCTACCCCTGTGCGCAACTTCGGGTTTTAGTGAATTTGCGGAGCGCTGGCGAAACTACGCGCGAAGCGCGGCGAGGTTGCGCCTGGCGCAACTACGAATCTTAGTGAATTTGCCCCATTGCTTTATTCACTCACTTACCCACTCAATTAGTAATGTATTCACGTACCTGAACACTCATTTAGTGGTTTTCTCATTTAATTACCTGCTCCTTAATTACTGACTGACTCAGCTGCTCTCCTGAATGAGAGGCTTTAGAGAGTGATGGCCCAGGACTTGCCAAGAGCTGGTTTATAAAGTGCAGCTGCAGTTGGGCTGGAGCAGAGATGGACGCAGTGCATTAGCGCCATTCATTAAGGGTAGTTGCGTCTGTAGCCATCACCCCCTCCCCCATTGCACATTTGGCCCCATCAGTCTGCTCAGACAAATCTCGCACAGTGCACCTATTGAAATTGGGGGACCAGTTGAGGTGGGGTACCTCCTCGGTTCTCACAGTGGCTTGTTTCAATAGATGCTCACAGAGAGAATCTGACACAAACATCATTTTTTCTGAATTTGGGGTAAAAAAACTCAGTGACCTGAACCTACAATTGCATAAGACCCCCAAGATCTCATGTGACTCATCATCCCTGTCACTGGCCAATGCCTTCTCTCTCTTTTTCAGGTTCATCTTTATCTTGATTCAAGGAAAAAGTCCTGTTCCTAATGGAGAAGTGTGCTGCCAGTCCTGGGTGATGTTGGCATTGGCACCTCTACATGCCAGTTTATTCTCAGACCCATTATCTTTGGGACCAATAATTGAACAGAAATAGTATTACAGTATTCCCATGTTGCACCATTCATATTTCCTGGCTGTGTATTCTTGCTTCCTAGTACCATTGGCTGCATCTCAGTACATAAATATATTCAACCACTGGTGGAGAAGCTTCAGATATATCATACCAACTGAGCAAAGATCTGATCCTTCTTCTGTCCAGACCTTCACACCTACTGTACCAACTGAGCAGAGGACATTTGATCCAACTACTGTCCCTCACACACCTACCGATTGAGCAGAGGACATCTGATCCAACTAATGTCCCTCACACCTACCAACTGAGCAGAGGACATCTGATCCAAATACGGTCTCTTACATCTACCAACTGAGCAAAGAACATCTGATGCAACTATTGTCCCTTACACCTACCAACTGAGAAGAGGACATCTGATACAACTACTGTACCTCATACCTATCAACTGAGCGGAGAACATCTGATCCGACTACTGTCCCTCACACCTATCAACTGAGCAAAGAACATCTGATCCAACTAAACACATACCAACTGAGCAGAGAACATTGGAACCAACTAAACACTTAAAAACTAAGCAGAGAACATTGGATCCAACTACTGTCCCTCACACCTACCAACTGAGCAGAGGACATCTGATCCAACTACTGTCTCTCACACCTTCCAACTGAGCAGAGGACATCTGATCCAACTACTGTCCCTTACACCTACCAAGTGAGCAGAGAACATTGGATCCAACTACTGTCCCTCACACCTACCAACTGAGCAGAGGACATCTGATCTGACTACTGTCCCTCAAACCAACCAACTGAGCAGAGGACATCAACTATTGTCCCTTACACCTACCAACTAAGCAGAGAACAGTGGATCCAACTACTGTCCCTTACATATACCAATTGAGCAGAGGACATCTGATACAACTATTATCCCTCACACCTACCAACTGAGCAGAAGACATCTTATCCTGTTCCATTATATATAAGGCAAATGTTTTCATC
This sequence comes from Xenopus laevis, assembly GCF_017654675.1. Classification (NCBI taxonomy): domain Eukaryota; kingdom Metazoa; phylum Chordata; class Amphibia; order Anura; family Pipidae; genus Xenopus; species Xenopus laevis. Next base: position 137,238,650 of record NC_054382.1, on the reverse strand, counting down.
TATGGTTCCTCAGATCTGCCAACAAGTTATTTGCAAGAAGACCCCAAGCCTCGCAGCATTAAACACACCATAGATTTGTGCCACCCTGGTGACCATTCCTGCAAAGTTTAAAGCTCAAACTGTGATTGCCAGATCATAAATATTGGTTAAATATAAACAGAACATATTTACCACTGTGCCAGATCTGTTGTACATCTGACTTCGGAATGGCTTTGGTGGTGCATCTCCTTTGCTGCCTGTTGGGACTTGGCTCTTGGGTAACTATTAATGGAGTCTGGGTGGAACTGCCCCTGATTGTACCACATGCTCCAGAGGGCTGGGAACTGCCCTCCTACGTTACCCTCCTAACCCAGTTTGCCAACATCGGCCCACTAGCAGTTACTCTTACCCACAAATTATGGCATGGACGACTGAATGAGGCACCAGTGATATATCTGCTGCTTGTGGTTGGGGCAGTGGCCTGCTTGTTGTTGACCTTCCTCTGGCATGAGACAACCTGGGTGGGTGGGTCCAGGAGAAGCACGGCCCTGTTGGCTCTGATTTTCTGCTTGGCACTGGTAGACTGCACCTCATCTGTCACCTTCTTGCCATACATGAGTCGGTTCAGACCTGACTATCTCACTACGTACTTTATTGGAGAAGGTCTAAGTGGGCTAATGCCAGCTTTGGTTGCTCTGGGCCAGGGAGTTGGTGTGGTACATTGTGTATCTGAAAATGGAACAGAGGCAAATCGTACTCAGGTGAATGTGACACTCACTGCACAATACCAGGAGGCCCACTTTCCTGTGTGGGGTTTCTTCTTGTTCCTGACTGGTATGATGGCCACCTCTTTGCTCGCCTTCATCACCCTAAACCGAATGCCCATGGAAAGGGGCCAGATAGAAGAGTCAAGGGGTGTGGAGCAGAGCTCAGTGATGGGGGAGCAGTTGGCTAGAGGCAATAAGAGAACTGAAAGTCTGAAAGGGAGATACACCTGGGTTGAGGGTCTATTTATTTTCCTAGTCCTGGGCTGGGTGAATGCCCTCACCAATGCAGCTCTGCCAGCAGTACAGACCTACTCCTGCATGTCCTATGGAGGGCAGATCTATCACCTGGCTGTATCCCTCGCTGCAATGGCAAATCTACTGGCATGTGGTATTGCAATGTACCTGCCCGACAGGTGAGTCACTTTATGTGCATAGCATTTTCTAAAATTAATACGTGGAAGGGTTTTTTTACAGTGAGAGCTGGGAATTTGTGGGACTCTCCCTGAATCAGTGGTACAGGCTGATACATTAGATAGGTACAAGGAAGGGTCGGATGCTTTATTCACCAGTAGCTCCTTCCAGCAGACAGGAGGGAGCCAATGAGATTAGAGGAGGGAAAGGGGTGTTACAGGGAGAGCTGGGAAGTGAATCAGGGGTACAGGCTGATACATTAGATAGGTACAAGGAAGGGTTGGATGCTTTATTCACCAGTAGCTCCTCCCAGCAGACAGGAGGGAGCCAATGAGATTAGAGGAGGGAAAGGGGTGTTACAGGGAGAGCTGGGAAGTGAATCAGGGGTATAGGCTGATACATTAGATAGGTACAAGGAAGGGTTGGATGCTTTATTCACCAGTAGCTCCTCCCAGCAGACAGGAGGGAGCCAATGAGATTAGAGGAAAGGGGTGTTACAGGGAGAGCTGGGAAGTGAATCAGGGGTACAGGCTGATACATTAGATAGGTACAAGGAAGGTTGGATGCTTTATTCACCAGTAGCTCCTCCCAGCAGACAGGAGGGAGCCAATGAGATTAGAGGAGGGAAAGGGGGTGTTACAGGGAGAGCTGGGAAGTGAATCAGTGGTACAGGCTGATACATTAGATAGTACAAGGAAGGGTCGGATGCTTTATTCACCAGTAGCTCCTCCCAGCAGACAGGAGGGAGCCAATGAGATTAGAGGAGGGAAAGGGGTGTTACAGGGAGAGCTGGGAAGTGAATCAGTGGTACAGACTGATACATTAGATAGGTACAAGGAAGGGTCGGATGCTTTATTCACCAGTAGCTCCTCCCAGCAGACAGGAGGGAGCCAATGAGATTAGAGGAGGGAAGGGTGTTACAGGGAGAGCTGGGAAGTGAATCAGGGGTACAGGCTGATACATTAGATAGGTACAAGGAAGGGTCGGATGCTTTATTCACCAGTAGCTCCTCCCAGCAGACAGGAGGGAGCCAATGAGATTAGAGGAGGGAAAGGGGTGTTACAGGGAGAGCTGGGAAGTGAATCAGGGGTACAGGCTGATACATTAGATAGGTATAAGAAGGGGTTGGATGGTGTTTAGCAAGTGAGGGAATACAGGGATATGGGAGAGAGCTCATAGTACAAGTTGATCCAGGGACTGGTCCCATTGCATTTTGGAGTCAGGAAGGAATTTTTTCCCCCTCTGAGAAAAACTGGAGAGGCTTCAGTTGGGGTTTTGCTGTGGATCAGTTGCAGTTGGGCAGGTTTTATATGGACATAGAAGGGTAAAGTTGATGGACGTGTGTGGGATATAAGCAGCGGATTGGAGAAAGGTAAGGGGTAAGAGTAACAAGTATGGGGCAGATGTGGAGAAACAAGTAATGTTAAGCATGTTATGTAACCCCTTCAGGTCTCTTGTAACAATGGGCGTCCTGACTGTGACAGGCACTGGTATTGGTGGTTACATCATGGGCGTGGCAGTACTGAGCCCGTGCCCTCCTCTGCGTTACTCCAGTGCTGGGGGTGCCATCATTGTAAGTATAGGAAGTATTGATGTGCAATAGGAAGTAAGTATAGGAAGTATTGATGTGCAATAGGAAGTAAGTATAGGAAGTATTGATGTGCAATAGGAAGTATTGATGTGTAATAGGAAGTAAGTATAGGTATTATTGATGTGCAATAGGAAGTATAAGAAGTATTGATGTGCAATAGGAAGAAAATATAGGAAGTATTGATGTGCAATAGGAAGTAAGTATAGGAAGTATTGATGTGCAATAGGAAGTAAGTATAGGAAGTATTGATGTGCAATAGGAAGTAAATAAAGGAAGTATTGATGTGCAATAAGAAGGATAAGAAGTATTGATGTGTAATAGGAAGTAAGTATAGGTATTATTGATATGCAATAGGAAGTAAGTAAAGGAAGTATTGATGTGCAATAGGAAGTATTGATGTGTAATAGGAAGTAAGTATAGGTATTATTGATGTGCAATAGGAAGTATAAGAAGTATTGATATGCAATAGGAAGAAAATATAGGAAGTATTGATGTGCAATAGGAAGTAAGTATAGGAAGTATTGATGTGCAATAGGAAGTAAGTATAGGAAGTATTGATGTGCAATAGGAAGTAAATAAAGGAAGTATTGATGTGCAATAAGAAGGATAAGAAGTATTGATGTGTAATAGGAAGTAAGTATAGGTATTATTGATATGCAATAGGAAGTAAGTAAAGGAAGTATTGATGTGCAATAGGAAGTAAATAAAGGAAGTATTGATGTGCAACATGAAGTATAAGAAGTATTGATGTGCAATAGGAAGTAAATATAGGAAGTATTGATGTGCAATAGGAAGTAAATATAGGAAATATTGATGTGCAATAGGAAGTAAGTATAGGATGTATTGATGTGCAATAGGAAGTATAAGAAGTATTGATGTGCAATAGGATGTAAGTATAGGCATTATTGATATGCAATAGGAAGTAAATACAGGAAGTATTGATGTGCAATAGGAAGTATAAGAAGTTTTGATGTGCAATAGGAAGTAAATATAGGAAGTATTGATGTGCAATAGGAAGTAAGTATAGGAAGTATTGATGTGCAATAGGAAGTAAGTAAAGGAAGTATTGATATGTAATAAGATTTAAATATAGAAAATATTGATGTGAGAAGCCAGGGTCAGGATCCCCTCAGAGGAGAGAGATAGGAGTCTAGTTAACAAGGGCAGCCATTGACCCTAACAAGGAGCTAGTGATTGGGGTTGGGACCTGGGTGATTGGGCACCAATTAGAGAATGGGGTGTACAGGTTTAGGTCAGTGAGAAACCTATGGGCCATAGTGAGACCACCAGTGAAGCTTGTGCTTGGTATGTGGACACCCCAGGGAAGGGGGTTAATGGGAAAAGGAGCCCCCCCCCAAATGGTGAAGACACAGTTAGTTCCTTCTACAGGACTGAGCTACTGGAGGCTGAGAGAGAAAGAGAGACAGAGAGAACTCTATGTGAGAGGGTTCTTGCGAGAGTGTTCAGCTTTATTGGGGGTGCCAGTAAAGTAATTATTAGTGAGAGGGGAATTGAGTGATCCCCACTGAAAGTCACTTGTTTCTCCTTTATTTTAACCCTGTAGGTGCTGTGCTGGGTGCTGTTCGTGGGGATTCTCTTACGTAAAGGTGATTATTGGGGTGATCCTGAGAGATGAAGGACACCGGGCCCTCGTATGGTGCGGAGCAGTTGTACAACTTGGCTCAATGGTGGGAGCGCTCACTATGTTCCCCCTAGTAAATGTCTATAAGCTTTTCCATTCTGGGGACCCCTGTTCTAACAATTGCCCCACGTAGTAGTGCCAAATCAACGAGTGCTCCCCAAATCTCATACCTGCCTGCACCAGGGTTAGGGGACACCAGAAAGTGACTTGGGGGTAGAGTAAGAAGTAGGGATTTCTGAGAGACACCACTGGTACATTGGATAAGGAAAGGACTGGGGGCACAAGGGGCTGCTCTAAAATACCCCAATATACTGGAAGTCCAACTCAAGGTTCTATCATAGATGAGTCCACATGGGAAGGTTTTATTACTCTGTGTCTATAGAAAGACATTTTTGTTTTATTAAAAATTCTTGCAACACATTTACAAAGACAATTAAAAAAAAACCGAATCAAATGATTCTTAAAACAGAAACGACAAGTCCATATTTTTCCAGTAATCTGTTTCCGATTCTTTCATATAAACATCTTTTAGATCATTAAATATCAGACTTTTTATAGGCGGGTTTTCAATAAGGTTTGGGGAGTCTAAATCTCCCAAACCTGCCTGACAAAAAATAAGAAGGAAAATTGCTTCCCCTTTATAAAGTTGCTGATGCATAGATTCCAGCTGGGCTCATACATGTAGCGTGTTGTTTCAGACACGCCTAGTGGGACTGTTATATCGCTGTCTGGCTCCTTTTCTATGACGACAGGTGAAGCATTTTCTAAAGTTTAAGTGCTGGTACCTTTAAAGATTAAGTCCTGGTACAGGTTCAGGACATCTGATTGGCTGGAGGTGAATACAGACACTCCCTGTAGCCAATCCAGTTAACTGTGTTACAGTGTAACTTCAGTGTAATATCAGTGTAACATCAGTGTAACTTCAGTGTAACATCAGTGTAACATCAGTGTAACATCAGTGTAACATCAGTGTAACATCAGTGTAACATCAGTGTAACTTCAGTGTAACATCAGTGTAACTTCAGTGTAACATCAGTGTAACATCAGTGTAACATCAGTGTAACATCGGTGTAACTTCAGTGTAACATCAGTGTAACTTCAGTGTAACATCAGTGTAACATCAGTGTAACATCAGTGTAACATCGGTGTAACATCGGTGTAACTTCAGTGTAACATCGGTGTAACATCGGTGTAACTTCAGTGTAACATCAGTGTAACATCAGTGTAACATCAGTGTAACTTCAGTGTAACTTCAGTGTAACATCAGTGTAACTTCAGTGTAACATCAGTGTAACTTCAGTGTAACTTCAGTGTAACATCAGTGTAACTTCAGTGTAACTTCAGTGTAACATCAGTGTAATATCAGTGTAATATCAGTGTAACTTCAGTGTAACATCAGTGTAACTTCAGTGTAACATCAGTGTAACTTCAGTGTAACATCAGTGTAACTTCAGTGTAACATCAGTGTAACATCAGTGTAACTTCAGTGTAACATCAGTGTAACTTCAGTGTAACATCAGTGTAACTTCAGTGTAACATCAGTGTAACATCAGTAACTTCAGTGTAACTTCAGTGTAACATCAGTGTAACATCAGTGTAATATCAGTGTAACTTCAGTGTAACATCAGTGTAACATCAGTGTAACTTCAGTGTAACATCAGTGTAACATCAGTGTAAACTTCAGTGTAACATCAGTGTAACATCAGTGTAACATCAGTGTAACTTCAGTGTAACTTCAGTGTAACATCGGTGTAACATCAGTGTAACTATAGCGTCATCTTACTGACAGGAGGGCACTGTGATTGGGTCGTTGGCTACCAGTGTCTCCTGCCAATCACTGTAAGTCACTACCCACTATCTTTCCCTGTAGAACATGGTGGGGCTGCCGCTATCCATTACTTCTCCCATATAAACGGGATATATAATTAACATTGTCTCAAGTACAACTGGATATTCCAGGACATGTCAGAGGGGCTGGTGGAAACCACATCTTTTATTTTAGGCTTTGGGGCCACTGCCGGATTCTGCCGAAAATTGGTCTTTTGTAAATGTCAGAGCACATATGACTTGTGCAAACTGCTTGTTTCATAATATAAAATCCAGCATTTACAATTCCACTGATTCTCAATAAAATGTGCTGGGCTTGCAGTAGCCATTACTGTCTATGTATAATATGATGCTGATGTCATTCTCTAATGTATATTGTGCTGCATATAACATTGCCACCAAACTACTACAATTAAAGTTTCATTAACTTTCACTATGTTATAGAGTGGCCAATACTAAGCCACTTTTCAATTGGTCTTCATTATTTTTATTTTATAAAGTTTTTTAGTTATTAGCCTTTTTCTTTGGATTCTTCTCAGCTTTCAAATGGGGGTCACTGACCCCATCTAAAAACCGATGCTCTGTAAAGCTATGCATTGAGGGGCACATTTACTAATGGTCGAATATCGAGGGTTAATTAACCCTTGATATTCGACCCTCGAAGTGAAATCCTTCAACTTCGAATATCGAAGGATTTAGCGATAATCGTTCGATCGAACTATTAAATCCTTCAAATTGAACGATTCGAAGGATTTTAATACATCGATCAAACGATTTTCCTTCAATCCCAAATTGCTAGAAAGCTTACGAGGACCTTCCCCATAGACTAACATTGGGGCTCGGTAGGTTTTAGATGGCGAAGTAGGTGGCCGAATTTTTTTTTAAAGAGACAGTACTTCGACTATTGAATGGTCAAATAGTCGAAACAATTTTTAGTTCGAAACGTTTGATTCGAAGTCGTACTCGAAGGACGAAATAGCCAAAAAAAACCCCTTCGAAATTCGAAGTTTTTTCCATTCGAATCCTTCACTCGAGCTAAGTAAATGTGCCCCTTATTGTTACTGCTACTTTTTATTACTCATCTTTCTATTCAGGTCCTCTTCTATTCATATTCCAGTCTGTTATCCAAATCACTGCATGGTTGCTAGGGGAATTTGGACCCTAGCAACCTGGCTGCTGAAATTGCAAACTGGAGAGCTGCTGAATAAAAAGATAATTAACAAATAATAAAAAATGAAAACCAACTGCAACTTGTCTCAGAATATCCCTCTGTATGTCAAACTAAAGGGGTAGTTCACCTTCAAATTAACTTTTAAACAACTGTGTGTGACTTCATTTAGCCCCCCCAAAATAAAATCCTCCCTCCGCCCAGACTTTTAACTGTTTCAATAGACAAACGTATTTGTTTTGCAGATTTGAAACTCTTTGCATTGTACAGATGATAAATACGTATAACATTTAGTACAAACAAGGAACTATTATTGAGGTCTCTGGACTGTGTGAAGTCCCCAAATACTAACTGGGCATAAGGATGACTTTTCAGGTGGGGTGACTTTAAATCTCTTGCAACTTCCCCCAGACTTTTCTGCTAAAAGAAACTCATAGAGAAAGTGTCTCATTGTCTCTAAGGCACCCGGACCCTCGTCTCTGGGGCAGTTCCTTTCATTTCTGCCTTTACATTTTAGATTTGCCCCGACATAAATGTTCCCAAGGAAACACAACCAAATAACATCCCTCATCTGAGCCGGGACTCTGTCTATATTTCCTGATTGTAGAAATATGACAGTTTGAGCTGCCATTCCACTATGACTTTCCTTCAGACTGTGAGAATTCCTGATATGTGCCACTTTATCAGTATATAGACACATCGCTGCTTATATTTACCCACCATACTCTTCATTCTATCTCCAATTACCCAAACTCTGAAGAATTCATTGATCTGTTTTTTGAACAGAACCCCCATAAGCATTCCTTATCCATCTTTACAAAACGGAGATTCTTAGACGAGAACAAAATATTGAAAAACAATTCAGGACACAACGTTCCCAGCCCCCCAGCTTTCCTAGGGAGATGGGGCACATTTCTCTTGATATTTAGGTGATTACCCCACAAAAACTGAAAAACCAACTTGTTATTGTTGAAACCAAAGTATTGGGCAAAGCAAACCCAAAGCTGATATATAAATATAAACAACGGCAACAAGAAACACTTAATGACCTGGATCTTTTTGCTGTACGGCCACTTCCAGTTCTTCCATGTTCTCACTTTTTCAGAACAAATATCTAATTTCCCCTCCCAGTTCTTTTGGCTCATATTATCAGCAGAACCAAAGGTTCTACCAAGAATCTTAGTTCTCTCTTTTTTGGCCAGAATCTTATAATCCATATTCAGTAAGGATATTAGGCCTTTTCTTGCTCACTTTTAGCTTTATTCACCAGTGAGTTGGACACATGGGCGCACTTCAGCTTTCAGACGAAACGTTCCAGCTAAACTTCCATTAATTAAAGGAACACTCACAACTTCTTTATATGAATACATCAGATATGACATACCTCCTCAATGTCTGATACAGAAAGACATGATGAACTCTATCAAATGGTTGGTTATTCCTGGCATCTTCTATCACCTCCCTGACAAGGAGTAAAGTATCATGAATACTACAATGTATAACAGCATATGATTGGAAAGGACTTCTTAGCATATCAGTCACTTTACTCAATCTGGAAAACAGAATTTTGACCAGAATTTTATAATCCATATTTAGTAAGGATATTGGGCGCCAATTCTTTAACTCATTCAGATTCCCTTTCTTAGCTAAAAGAACCAACACTGAGACATACAGGGAGAAAGTTTACCAGCCCTTATTATATAGGGCCATAAGATCAGGCACCAAAACTACAGGGAAATCCTTCACTGGTCAGTCCATCAGTACCAAGACTTTTATTATCAGTTACAGATTTCATACTTAGGGGCATATTTATCATGGGTCAAATTTTGAATTTGAAAAACTTAAATTCAAAAAGACCGAAATTAAGTCGAAGGTTATTTTTGCCCGAATAGGTCAGTTTTTGATGGAATAGGTCCGTATTCAGCCAAATTTGAATCGTACAAATAGAAGAAGAAGCACTTTTGATGTAATTCGAATCAAAGTTTTTTTCCCATATAAACATTGATTTTTCAAAGTCCACCAGTTGAGTCCAAATACATTCTAGGAGGTCCCCCATAGGCTAAAACAGCAACTTGGCAGGTTTTAGATGGCGAATGGTCAAAGTCTAATTTTTAAAGGGACAGCACGATACATTTTCGATATTCACATTTTTTTCAAATTCAAATCTAATTTGGACTATTCCCTAGTGGAAGTACAGATCGACTTTTGATCTGCCCCTTATTTTTTTTTTTGTTTGTAGAGGCTAAAAGTGAGACCTTTATACTCCCCAATAGGGCCAAACCCCCAAAAAAATAATTGATGTAAACCTATTCAGAGCGGTCCCTTGACCTCTTTCGGGATTTGTTTTAAATTTTCAGTTTTTATTGGTTTCTGTGATTTTTAGCAGGTTCAGGTTTATACAGTTTAACTAATAATAGCAAGCTGCAGCACTTTCTACAAAACTCTCTTTGGCTCTCTTCGTGTGAGAAACACTATGGGGCAGATTCATTATGTGATGTAAAAACCGCCAGAATAATTCGCCACACATCATGTTTAAATGGCGTCATTTCTTTACACACTTTTTCTTTGAGCAACTTCCAAAAAACGTACTTACAAAGGTCAGAAGCAATGTGAAATAACAGCGGCAAATCTGGATTTTGCATGGTGTAAAATGAAACAAACGTTGATAAATTCGCCATTTATTTTATACAGCTTTCACCACGGTTTTTTTGGCAAATTTATTTTTACACAGCAAAATAAATATGTAGAATCAGATCTTTGCTTTTGTTCTCTAACTTGTAGGTGTCGAAATGTAATTGTCGATTGATTGCTATGGGCAACATCACCAGTGATGTTTTATACAATGTTTTACAGAGTTATCATGCTATGTACTTCCTAGATTCATTTAAACCTAGGGTTGCTGACTCTTGTGTTGAGCCAACTGACAGGTATTAATAGTCTAAAAAAGCAAATCTCTCAGAAACCACTAAAAATATATATAAAAAAAAAAAAGTAAAATGCTAAATTTTTCAGATGCACCAGGACTGATTTTATGTTTCCCCTTTAACAAATATTAACTGTGTAACTGTTCACATCATATGGATGGTTTGAAGGGGGAGTTCTAAAAATGTATTTGAAGCTTTCTTTCATTTTAATTTTCTGCAGGGAAAGGATCAGATCAGCATATGTTGGGCAACAGGTGGAAATGGACTGACTTGTTATCTACATCTTACTGCTTTACAACACTAAAGGTGACCATAGACGTAGAGATCCGCTCCTGGGCCTAACAATCGGATTAGAACGGAGGCCAAACGGCCAGTCGGATCGCGGTGACCGCATTAACGAAAAGATCAGACGGGATTTTCTAACCTGACCGATCGGCATCTGCCCGATTTTCGGCCAGATAATCGATCGGGAAAGCCCGTCGGGGGGCTCTACACATGGGTCGATAAGCTGTTGACGTGGTCTGTTGGCAGCTTTTATCGGCCCGTGTATGGGGGCCTTTACCGGCGTATCTGTCTGTAAACGAGAGATGAAATCTGTGAGGTCCCCTTGTGGCCTCTTCATCCGTTCTGCTCCGTGCCTGAAGTTAAACATAGTTGTTATTTATGAGAGAGCAAAAATAACAGTTGTTAAGACATTATATATCAGCTCCCTCCTCGTAGTGGCTCTTACACTGTTCACATTAAATGAGCTGATCCTGAGAGTCATTAGGACCTGTCAGCTTAGATTTTTTTTTCTTGCCCATATTGTCACCTTGTGAGCCCCATCTTTTAACTGAAGGCTCATCATGTCTCTGAGACTGATCTCCCAAGTGACTGTTCATGTTCTGTTTGATCTTCAGTCTCAGTACAAGACTTCAAATCTACCTGAAGTAACTTTATAGGGTAACAGCCTGGAATCATCACTGGTGCTTTTCCTTTTCTCTTGGGCATGTCTTACATTTTTTTTCTTTCTTCTCTGTACCTATCATCTGCTAAAGGCTGCTGGTGTATGAGGTGACTCTTGATTAGATGGCATTTCAAAAACTTCCATCATAGAATCATCTGCTGTATCAGCTTACTGGGTGACTTGGGAAATTGTTTCCATTGGTGCCAAATCTCTGCTTTCAGTCAATTCTGTCTCAGGACATTCATTAAGTGCCTCCTCATTCATAGATTGTCAATGTCCAGCTCATTTACTACTTTAGTTAAACTGAAGGTTAGCGGCAGGTCGGGAGATGGGGACGTCCGTTTGTTCGCCCGATACTGCAGGTAAATCAGCACGTCTATGGCCAACTTTAGGGCAGTTGCTAAAATAGTGACCCACAGCAGAACACAGGTTACATACGTCTATCAGTCCTTCCCGGTGTGTCCAATGCTGTTACACTGTGAGCATCTGATCTTATCACAGCTGTATTAAGGTGTCTATTGCACCCAAACATGTAACAGGTTCTGGGCGGCCAGGATAAAAAGAAACACCTTTTTCCTGACATGGCAGTGGTCACTCAAGGGTTAACACCCGTTGACACGTGAGGACAGGAAGTAGCAAGCAAATAAAACTCCCCCCCCCCGCCAAGACTCCCAACTCGTCTTTTTTTATCCAGTTGAAGTGAGGAATTATCTACATGTAACCCAGCAGCCTCCTCCTTCTGTTCAAGTCCTGGTGAAACGCTAATTTCCAACCGTTCCCAGGAGCCCTTGGTGACCTGGGCATTTGGTGCTTGACACCCACAGGCTGTAAGTCCTCCTGAGGCATGCTTTACTGGGACTGGGAACTTGTAAAGAGAAATGCTGCGCCTGAGCTGAAAGGTGAGTTAAAATGGCGATGCGGGTCACGCATGACACGTAACCGGAAGTTCGGGGTTTTTAGATGCGGAAATCATTTAAACCCACAGCCCAAACTTGTTGAAGCTGCTTCAGCGATTCTGTAATGCTCTGCCCTGCAATCTTTCTCCGACTAGCCTCACAGTAAGTGCTGAAACTTCTGTCTCCTCATGTAGACAGACTGGACTCGGTGTTCTACCTTTCCTGAGTATTTTTCTTTACAGCTATGAGTTCCCATAGAAGGTCACACTCTGCTCACAGGGGGTGAGTTGTGCTGTACTATGCACTTTCAGTATCTTTATATGTATGTATTATCCATATTTACATTTTGCTTATATACGTTGGAGGCTTAATATGTCCTTATCTTTATTAGGGACTCTAGAGACGACTGTGACCAGGAGGAGCACAGAAGGAAAATCCCTAAGAGACAATGTGAAGCTTGCAGTAACTATGCCTTGGAACACAAAAGACTCTGCCGTGACTGCTTATCCAATGCAGCTGGTCCCAGTACTTCAGACCAAATCTCCCATCTCATGGATTGGATGCAGACATCTTTTGTAGACTCTATGGCATCTGCCATTTCCAAAGGCACGGAGAAGGCTGTCAAAACTATGTCACTCAGCACTCCAGTTAAAACATCTAAAATTCCGGTCTTCCCATCTGATTCGGAAGAATGCGGAGAATACCTATCAGGGGATAGCCTAACTGACGTGTACTCGGATAAAGGCTCAGAATCCAACTTTGATCTAGAGAAAGTTGAACCACTTATATTGGCCCTTAGGAAAATCTTAGAATTGGATTCCGAAGATGGTTCCTCCACCAACCATGACAAAATATTCAAATGTCGAAAGAAAACAAATCATTTGTTACCCATTCACAAGGTAATTAAGGAAGGAATCAAGACAGAATGGGAACAACCAGATGAGAAGTTCTTTGTGACCAAAAAGATGAATAAGATGTACCCTTTTGATACTGAAGAAACTAAAGACTGGGAAGAACCTCCTAAGGTGGACAGAGCTATCAGCTCGCAAAACCACTCTCCCAGTCGATGAAGGCATTTCTCTCAGAGATGTAATGGAGAGAAGACAAGATAATACTTTAAAAAAGGCTTACACGGTTGCAGGATCTATATGCAAACCAGCGGTAGCTATTACCTCGGTTGCTAGAGCCATGAAGCTTTGGTTACACAACCTGGAAGATGCTTTGACCAATTGGGTTAGTAGAGATCAAATCCTGGAAGACTTACAAATAGTAAAATTGGCTACAGACTACATAGCCGAAGCATCTTTGGATGCCATCAGACGGTCAGCTAAGAGTATGGGGTTAGCAGTGGCGGCTAGAAGATCCCTTTGGCTCAAACATTGGCAAGCTGACAATCCATCCAAACACAACATGTGTAAACTTCCCTTTCAAGGTCAGTTGCTATTTGGGTCTAAACTTGATGACATCATTTCCAAAGCTTCAGCTGGGAAAAGCTAATTTCTCCCCCAAAACAGAAGAGGGAAAAGAAGTTTCAGGAATCCCAGGAATAAACAGTCGTTCCAGGAAGCCAAATCTTATCGACCAGGTAAAAAAAATTACAATCAGCCACCATGGAAGAAACCCAATTCCTTTCGTCCTTTCAAAAGAGAAGACAAAGATGATAAACAAGCATGAAGGTACGCAGGCCCAGCCATCGTTGGTAGGTTATCAAAGTGCCAAGAGGTTTGGGCCATTACCCCATCAGACAATGGGTAAAGAATATCATCTCAAAAGTATACTCGCTGGAATTCAAATTTCAACCAAAGATTTTTTCATAAAATCAAATTTACCAAAAGATCCCAAAATCAAGACACAATTAAGGAAAATTTTGAAGAAATTGTTAAACAATCAAATTATTCAAAGAGTAGAAAATCAACAATTCAAAGGAATCTATTCTATACTCTTCTTGAAGGAAAAGCCTTCAGGGGAATGCAGGCCTATCCTAGACCTTCGTATGATAAACGATATTGTCCAGACCTTCCTGATGGAATCCATCAGAACCATTGCACTGGAGATTCTACAAGGAGACTGGATGGTGAAGATAGGTATATGTAGATAGGCATCTGTTAAATCTGTCATCGAGAAACACCAGAAATTTCTCAGATTCTTCATCCTCAACCAACATTTCCAATTCAGAGCCCTTCCTTTCCGCTTCCAGAACTTTCACGAAAGTTTTAGCACCAGTGATCGCTTACCTAAGACTTCAAGGCATCCAAATTTACTCTTATCTAGACGACATCCTAGTGAAAAGTCAAAGTCCTACAGCACTAATAGTTCACATTCAGTTTGTACTGAAGACATTACAAGCACACGGTTGGCTAATAAATCTACAGAAATCCAATCTAGTCCCTACACAGACTCTGAACTATCTAGGAGTAATTTTCGATTCAAAGAAGGAAATCATATCTCTTCCCAGACAGAAAATTATATCCATCACAAAAACAATCAAGAAGTTCCGGAAAGACAACTGCAAATCCATAAAACAGTGTCAACAGATGATAGGGAAGCTTGTTTCCACGATGGATGCATTCAAGTGGGCCATGGGACGTATAAGGGTACTACAACAAGACTTCCTATCCCAATGGAACAAAATCAACAACTCTCCACAGACTATAACATTGAGTGTGAACACTATGGAAGACCTATCTTGGTGGGAGAACCCCTCCAATCTCAGACAAGCTGTAAACTTGAAGGAACCAAATTGGATAGAGATTACAACAGATGCATGTGCCACAGGCTGGGGAGTGCATCTAAATGGAGTTCTTGCCCAGGGAAGTTAGACTCAACAGGCAAAGAATTGGTCTTCCAACAAGAGGGAATTGATGGCTGTATGGAAAGCTATTCTAGCTTTTCAAAAACAAATTCCGGGGAAACCGGTCAAAATTGTATCGGACAACTCGTCAGTAGTCAGATACACCAGCAAACAGGGAGGAACAAGGAGCGCTTCACTACTCTACATAACTCTAAAAATCCTTTACTGGGCAGAAAAACATCTGACCAACCTTACAGCTATACACATTCCAGGGAAACTGAATGCAGAAGCAGACTTTCTCAGCAGAAGTCAGATTCATCCAGGAGAATGGGCTCTGAATCAGAAAGTATTCCAGAGGATAACAGAGATATGGGGGATTCCCCAAATAGACCTCATGGCAACCATCAAGAATACAAAAGTGAAAAAGTTCTGCTCCAAATCACCAGAGAGAAGCCCTGTCTGTAGACGCATTTTCAAAGAAATGGGACTTTCCCCTGGCATTCATCTTCCCTCCGTTTCTTATAATTCACAAGGTCCTCAGGAAGATTCGCCAGGACAATGCAGATGTGATCATTGTCTTACCATGGTGGCCGAGGAGACCGTGGTTTCCTCAACTGCTCCTTATGACTCTGGATCACCCAATCAAATTACCATTGATTCCCAACCTACTATCTCAAGGACCTCTCATGCACCCCAACCTGAAAAAATTATCTTTAACGGCATGGAGATTGAAAGGCAGATCATGAAAGGAAAAGGCCTCTCTTAAAAAGCAATTAACACTCTGTTGGCTTCTAGAAAAGCTTCAACCTACACTACATACTACAGAATTTGGAGCGTGTTCTTTGACTGGTGCAATACTCACGGAGGGAATTTTCTCCAACCTACCTCGGAATGCATAATAGAATTTCTACAACAGGGACTTGATAAGGAACTCAGTCTTAATACTCTGAAAGGACATATTTCGGCACTATCTGCTCTAACTTTTCAGTACAATGGGCTTCTCATCCCTTAGTAATCAGATTCATTCAAGCCATTAAGCACCTAACTGCAGAGACAAATTACCTCCATGGGATCTTACTCTTGTCTTAAGGGTGTTGATGTCTGACCCTTTTGAACCTATTGAAGAAATTCCTCTAAGCACTTTAACCTTAAAAATTGTATTTCTACTAGCAATCGTATCAGCCAAAAGAGTAAGAGAATTACATGCTCTCTTTATATCTGAAAAGCTGGATGACTAATTTCTCCCCAAAGTGGTTTCAGATTTCCACCTTAATCAACTGGTGGTACTAGCTACTTTTTTCCCAAATCCTCAAAACGAAGAACAGCTTTCATGGCATAACCTGGATGTGGTCAGATGTCTCAAATGTTATCTGAAAAGAACAGAAAGTATCAGAAGTACTACAGCTCTTTTCGTATTTCAGGAAAGAATTTAGGAAAGGGAAAAAAAGCTTAAAAAAAAACATCCTAGTCAAATGGCTCAAAGACTGCATCAGCAGAGCATATTCTCTTAGTGCTAAGGCTAGTCCGGAGACTTTAAGGGCTCATTCCACCAGAGCATTATCGACGTCCTGGGCATTCAGGGCTCAGGTCCCTTCAGAGGAGATCTGCAAAGCAGCTGCTTGGTCTTCAGTAAACACCTTCATATCTCACTATAAAGTTGATGTATTCTCAGCGGCCCAAGCTAATTTCGGGCATAAAGTTCTGGAGGCTGTTTCAGCTACACAATAAAATCTTTTTTGCATTATTCCCTCCCTTGTTTATTAAGCTTTGGTATTTCCCTTGAGTGACCACTGCCATGTGAGGATCAGGAAAACAGAAAATTTTAAACATACTTACCGAAATTTTCCTTTCCTGATCTGTAACATGGCAGTGGTCACGATCCATGGGGGGGGGTTGTTTTATTTGCTTGCTACTTTCTGTCCTCGCGTGTCAATGGGTTTTAACCCTTGAGTGACCACTGCCATGTTACAGATCAGGAAAGGAACATTTTGGTAAGTATGTTTAACATTTTCTGTTATCTGAGCCAATGAAGAAGCTATGGGGCAAATGTCTGTTCAGCCACCAATCCCATAACCTTCATCATCAAATATTTTCTGAGGCTCTTCCTTAAGCCAGAGCAAGATATCAGCTAATTCCACACACTCAGTGCAGTAGAATTGTCATGACCACAGTGCTCTGTTTAGTTAGCTGAACCAGCTTTAGGTTTTTCCATATAGGAAAAACCTAAATCTGAAAAATCGACCAAAAATTATCCAGATTCTAGGGCAAGAAGTCAAATTGCCTTTTGCCAGGGAAATGAATAAAAGCATAAACATCACCAGCGGAGAAGCCCATAAAGTCTTTGAGTATAGTTTTGCCAATGAAGTTTCTGTCTGGTATTTCAGACTCAGATCCAGTATAAGTCAACTGCACAACATTTTTCCCTTTTGTTGGCATCTCGCCCAGTTCTTATATTATATTAAACATTCATGGCACTGAGTTGCACCTCTTGCACCAAATGAATCTACACCAAGAACCTACAAACTCTCTGTACACAGTTTTATTTCTCACTGCAGCTTGTGGGGTATCACATCCAAGATTTACTTGTGTCGGAATATCAGCATTACCCCTAGTGCTTTGCTAACTGCCAGCTCCATGTTTTGCTGCTTTCTTTGTGTTTCCCATTCCAGTCCTGTCAGTTCTGTGCTTTACAAGTGCTTCTCATTCAAGTTTTCAAGCTGCCAGTTCTGGGTTTTGCGCTCTCAGCACCTTCCATTCCAGACTGCTGACTGCCAGCTCCAGGTTTCGCAGGGACTGTACTCTGACTACTCCCCCCAGCAGTGTTTGGTGCAGGCACAGCTGAGACAAATGTCTCCTGATTGGTTACAATGTTACAAAGTTCTTTCTCATGCATTTTGGCAGTTTTCTTGCTTTTTATTAATTAAACTTTCCATAACACAAGTAATACTTCTGGATCTCAAATTCAGCAGTTTAGATTCAGCAGCAGACATGCTTGATTTACTGGCTCCAGCTGAGGATTCTGGGATACAGAATCTTTTTCGACATGTAAAGCTTTGAAATTCTCATCACTCATACCAGATATGGGCACAACAGGTTTGCTAACAGATGCCAGGGTGGAGGGAATGTGACAGTTTATCAGATATTTTACTAATCACCTTTCTTCTCCTTGGGAGACTGGATTGGACACTTCACCTTTAATGGCTTGTGTTTATTTAACTGGTGCAGCTTGATCTCCTCGCATTGCACTTCCCATGTCAGTCTTTCAATTGCTGCACTTTCTTCTGCCATTTCTTCCTTTAGAGAGAGGAGTTCAGCATCCAAATGGTTAATCTGACACTGGATCTTTTCTTTCTCGGCTTCATTTGTGCTTTATTTTCTGTTGTTCCAATCCCAGCAGCAATTTCTGCCTCAGGAAATGTTCATAGATTTTAAATGTGGCATCTTTACTTTCCTGCACTGCTGCACTCCGTTTTTCTTCCAAAGAAACCAGCTGTTTCCTTATTAAGCCTTCTTTAAAGGTATTACTAACAGCAGGCTTTGGGTCAGGGCCTTCCAACTGCTTCAGGCCTGGGACTGGGCTACTAACATCACCCAGTGCAGCTCCACCCTCCCCTGGGCTTGAGGCCATCCTGGCCCCCCTAGCAGAAACACACATAGGAGTTATAGGGATGGTTATATGGAGCAATAGGAGGAGTTATAGGGAGGGTTATATGGAGTAGTAGGAGGCGTTATAGGGAGGGTTATATGGAGCAATAGGAGGAGTTATAGGGAGGGTTATATGGAGTAGTAGGAGGCGTTATAGGGAGGGTTATATGGAGCAATAGGAGGAGTTATACGGGGGTATATGGGACATTAGGAGGAGTTCGATTCACCCATTTTCAGAATTTGAGCAGCTTCAAGTCATACACAAAAGTATTTGGGGCCCTTTAGAGAATGGTGGGCTATAGAAATAACTGTGCCGGCCACTAGGCCCCCAGTACAAGCTCGGGGGGGATCTGTGCAGGAGGAAGAACCAGAAATGAGAAAGGGAAGTTCAATCTATTACTGTTTTACAATATGAGCCGGGTACCCCCATACCCAGTTCCATGTGTATCTGCTCCACTGAATGGCGTTGTGAGCAGGGTGAAGCCCCTCTGAACTGGGCGTGTTAGACAATAAGAGAATTAGACTTGTTTCTAAAGATTCATATTCATCATAAAAAAAAACAAACTGTACAGAAAGACATGACGGCAGGAGTCAAAGATGTTCAGAGGAGGGGCTCAGGGGAGACACGGGGGAGGTTCAAAAGAGCGACGTCACCCGATCGATCTCCAATAAATCATCCAGGATCTAAAAATGAAAATTGAGCAACGAGTCAGTAATGATCCCCCTTTATTGGCCATCCTATCACAGACAACCACCCATGCCTGGACACATACCCCCGCCCCATGCTAGACAGACACCCCCCTTTCCATACAATATCTGTGGTGGTCCCAATCTTCTTGGCCAGGTCACTGCGCTCCATGTTGCTCAGATACAAGTAGCGATTGAGCAGCTCTCCATCCAGAACATTCCTCACTGGGTTCTGCAACATGCGCCGGCCCGAGTGCAACATCCTGCAACACCAGGGGAACATATTCATGGGGGGGGGGACAACTTCCTGTGATGGGGGGGACACAACTTCCTGTGATGGGGGGGCACTGATCACACATGCGGTGCCAATGGAGAGTTTAATGAGAAGTGACAAAGAATACACTGAAACCAACCAGAATGTAGAGATAAATCACCTGAATGCTCGTGGGTTGAGTCCGGCATGGTGGGGTAAGACAGTTAGAGCATTCTGTAACATTAGGAGGCGCCGGTAAGTCTTTTCTTGCATTGGCAGCAGAAGCCCCACCCCTCCATCCAGCGTGGCAAACCATGTGATCTGCTTATTGTCCCACATGACTGTTTTGCGGCTCGGCCCCTCACTGGCTCCGTGGCACGGGGTCCTCCAGAAGGTGTTGATGTTGGAGCCGGCGTGAAAGTCTGCTCGACGCAGGAGCCGCTGCCCCCCAAAACTCTCCTTAGCTGGGGGTCAAAGGGAAAAATGTCACCCCCACACAAACAGCATTCGGAACAGACAAGAGCAAAAGAATCTAAGTATGGCAGCCCAGCAGGGACAAATATGGACAAAAGAAATAAGTATGGCAGCCCAGTAGGAACAAACATGGGAACAAGTATGGCAGACTGGCAGGACACTTACCTGCAGGGAGGTACATGTACAAGATAATGTTTCTGTCCCGATCTGAAACTGAAAGGCAGAATATAAAAATGAGGGAGGACAACTTTTTGGGGGGGGGGGGAGAATGGGTCGGGAGACAGGGTTTAGGTTCTACTTACCCAGAAAGCCAAGCTGATTATTATCCACAAGAAACTCCACACTGTAAACTTCCAGTGGCTTCACGTCCTGCAGGGGCAATAATAATGGGGCGATGAAAGGGTAATGAGGTGTGACCTGCACAAATGCTCCGATACCCAGGTAGTGCCTGCTTAATGAGCTCCCACACTTACCCTGCTAACGAGGGACAGAGTCTTGCTCTCCTCCTGGTACTGCAATAACGAGATGCTCTTCATTAGATCCGCTGCCAGGATGAAGTTCTTCACACTGATCATCTGGTGGATGTACAACTGGGTGTCTATGAAGGCCATGCCCGTCAGATCATTGTCCTTCAGACTCCATAGGAAGATCTGCCAACACAAACCCACTGCCAGTTATGCGACTCTACTCTGGCCAACCAGCCTCCCCCCTGCCAGTCATGTGACACTTTACCAAGTCAACCAACATGAGCCCCCCACATGTGCCCTTGTCAACTTACCTTCTGGCCTATTGCAGTGACCAAGTAGCCATTGCAGTGACACAGGGCTGTGACCGGTCCCTTCTGCTCCTTTTCATACAGAACCTTGAACTTGTTCTTGGTCAGCGGCTGCCCCGGCTCCGGAACCACTTCAATGATGTCCATAATGAGAATCTAGGAGAGGAGGAGGTTCCATTATGACAGAGATGAGGGGGGACTAAACAAAAGGGGAGGGAGCTAAAAGGAGAAACACAAGAAGGGGCAGGGAGGCTAAAGTGGCAGAGGGGAGGGCAAGTAATCAGGGGCATTTCTGCTGCCTGACCGGAGCTTATGGCTAATTATTCGGATAGGAGTTTGACTTCCCATGATCACAGTGTGGTCTCCTGCCCCAAGGAGGCAGTAAGGAGTTTATCTGTATAGACTACCCCTTCAGGATGTACTTACCCTTCCCCTACAGGTCACCTCCTCCCCCTGCATCAGGCACGTCCCCACGGAAATGTACCCCTTCAGGCCAGACACGGTCTCCTCACTTTTCAGGTTGACAGTTTTCATGCAGGTCACGTGTTCCCACTCCTCCAGGTCTATCCTGAAACAGAGGGGAAGAGTGTGAGCTCTTCTGTCGAGCCAAAATCTCAAGAAATGGAAGCAAATCAGAAATGGAACTGCATCACTGAAAGGCCAAACCCAAGAGAGGGAAGGGGCCGAGGAGTAAGGAGGAATATTAAAGGCAGGAGGGATTACACTGCACCCCATTATGGAGATTGGGGAGAGAGAGGAGCACATAGCAGTACTGATTCTGTACCAAGTGACAATACCTGACGTTTGGGATCGTTTCCCATCTCAGTGGGGAAATCAGCTGAATTGAGAATGCTTCCTGCACAGGTGACATGTAGCGCTCGTCTGCAAAAGCACAGAGAACAGGTAAGGGGGGCGAGAGAACAGGCGAGGGGGAAGGAGAACAGGCGAGGGGGGTATGAGAACAGGCGAGGGGGGTATGAGAACAGGCGAGGGGGGTATGAGAAAAGGCGAGGGGGTATGAGAACAGGCGAGGGGGGTATGAGAACAGGCGAGGGGGGTATGAGAACAGGCGAGGGGGGTATGAGAACAGGCGAGGGGGCGGGAGAACAGGCGAGGGGGCGGGAGAACAGGCGAGGGGGCGGGAGAACAGGCGAGGGGGCGGGAGAACAGGCGAGGGGGCGGGAGAACACGCAAGGGGGTGTGAGAACAGGCGAGGGGGCGGGAGAACAGGCGAGGGGGCAGGAGAACAGGTGAATAAAAGGGGAGTCCAACAGCATCAGAGTTAAATGCAGCGGTGCCCCCACTGGGCCAAACCTCTCTCTAATGTTTCAAACTCTTTCTCCTCTCCAGTCATCCGTGGGACCCGCGTACAAACATCATGCACACTCGTGGCCACTGCGTACACCTGAGAAACATTGGGGGGGTCAGATTATGAGAGCAATCCTATTGTGTATTCACATCCCAGGGGTGACGCTTCCCCCACCCACAGGGTCTAACCTTGGACTCCACGTGGTACGAGACATAATGAGCGGTGCATCGAAGTGGGATCTTCCTCACTGGCCACGGGGCGTCATAGGAAAGATTAGCCGGAAGCACACAGATCCTCAGCTCCCCCTACAGACACAGACGAGCATTACACCCCAATGTTACACATGCACAGTCCTACCCTCCCCCTGCACTCACCTGAGCTCCTCCCTCCCCCTGCACTCACCTGAGCTCCTCCCCCCGCACTCACCTGAGCTCCTCCCCCCGCACTCACCTGAGCTCCTCCCCCTGCACTCACCTGAGCTCCTCCGCCCGCACTCACCTGAGCTCCTCCCCCTGCACTCACCTGAGCTCCTCCCCCCGCAGTACAGAGACATTATACCACAATGTTCCACATGCACAGTCCTACCTCCCTGCACTCACCTGAGCCCTCCCTCCCCCCATGCTCACCTGAGCTCCTCCCCCCGCAGTACAGAGACATTACACAAGTACAGTCCTACCCGATGCTTACCTAACCCCTCCCCGACATCTTAACCCTCCCCCGCTCACAGTACAGAACACACACACACACACACACACACACACACACATCTAACCCCCCCCCCAGCACATCACCTGTCGATTGAAGTACAAGAAGCCTTTGGGGCAGTTGACATTGTGGAAGGGGGCGAAGGACTCAATGAAACCATCAATAGTCATGGGGTGCAAGCGCAGTGCCCCCCGGGAGGTAACCAGGAGCCAGTGAGGGGAAGGGCCACAAATAAACACCTGGAGCAGAAAAGGAAATAAATATCAGGCTCCACCTTCTTGTGTCGGAATCAGGAGCCATTAAATGAGGGGCCAGGTTGCCCTTACCCCTGAGTAGCCGAAAATATCCTGGAAATAACGGAACCTGGCCACCCGGCCCCTGGATGGAACCTCCTCGCTGGAACCCTCACATTTCTTCTTAGACTGTCGGGGTTTCTTCTCTCGGAAATTGATATTGTGAGGGACCTGCAGTGAGACCAGAGGCAAGTGTCACATGGGGGCTGGGGGGGGCCAAGGTTTGGGTTACGTTACAAAGAGCAGAGCACCGGGCAAATACATCACTGAATAAAGCAGTGTGGCAGCACCCGCCTGTACCAACAACTGACTGTGCTCTCCAGCGCCTCCTACTGCTCTGTAATGTCACCCTAACACTTGCCCCTGCACATCACTGTGCCCACCCACCTGTGCTCCAATACTGGACCGTCCCCACCCAAATGTGCCCCCAATATTGGACCGTACCCACCCACCTGTATCAGTATCTGCCGGCCCCAGATTGTACCCACTCACCCACCTGTGCACCCCAATGACTGATTGTGCCTGCCAGTGATTGGTCGGATTCCTTGCTGTGTGCGGGTCAGTAACCCCGGGTGCCAGGAATGATGGGGTAAATGTGGGCGCACAGATCTCACCTTTTTAAAGCGAACCTTGAGATTCCCTTGTGATTCATGAGCAAACGCCTCGTATATGAGCAGCTCACAGTCCACCAGCACCTGCAATACAACAAGTTATTCACCAGCGACCTGCTGACGGGGGCCCGGGGGAGGGACAATGGTTGGGTGGGGGCAAACATTGGGTTAACTTACCAGCAAGTAGGGGCGGCTGTGCCTGTTCCCCAGTCCAACAAGAAGAACTTCTTTCACCAAAGGCAACTCCCCCTGCCGCGTGACCTCCTCCTTGCGCCCCTCCCCCGTGGCACTCGGCTGCCCAAACGAACTGTCCACCAGCACCCGCTGTCCCACCGGGAAATTCTTCACCAGGAAAACCAGCCGCCAGTCTGGGAGTTGGTAAATCTGTGGGTACAAGAAATCCATTCATTCCTCTTCTCTGCACTGCTGCTTCTGACTCCTGATACAACTTCCCAATATCCATTCATTCCTCATTCTCACTGGGTTTATAGTTCTGTGTAACTGTCATTGTGTCTGTCCCTTTCTCTTCTCTGCACTGCTGCTTCTGACTCCTGATACAACTTCCCAATATCCATTCATTCCTCATTCTCACTGGGTTTATAGTTCTGTGTAACTGTCATTGTGTCTGTCCCTTTCTCTTCTCTGCACTGCTGCTTCTGACTCCTGATACAACTTCCCAATATCCATTCATTCCTCATTCTCACTGGGTTTATAGTTCTGTGTAACTGTCATTGTGTCTGTCCCTTTCTCTTCTCTGCACTGCTGCTTCTGACTCCTGATACAACTTCCCAATATCCATTCATTCCTCATTCTCACTGGGTTTATAGTTCTGTGTAACTGTCATTGTGTCTGTCCCTTTCTCTTCTCTGCACTGCTGCTTCTGACTCCTGATACAACTTCCCAATATCCATTCATTCCTCATTCTCACTGGGTTTATAGTTCTGTGTAACTGTCATTGTGTCTGTCCCTTTCTCTTCTCTGCACTGCTGCTTCTGACTCCTGATACAACTTCCCAATATCCATTCATTCCTCATTCTCACTGGGTTTATAGTTCTGTGTAACTGTCATTGTGTCTGTCCCTTTCTCTTCTCTGCACTGCTGCTTCTGACTCCTGATACAACTTCCCAATATCCATTCATTCCTCATTCTCACTGGGTTTATAGTTCTGTGTAACTGTCATTGTGTCTGTCCCTTTCTCAGCACTGCTGCTTCTGACTCCTGATACAACTTCCCAATATCCATTCATTCCTCATTCTCACTGGGTTTATAGTTCTGTGTAACTGTCATTGTGTCTGTCCCTTTCTCTTCTCTGCACTGCTGCTTCTGACTCCTGATACAACCTCCCAATATCCATTCATTCCTCATTCTCACTGGGTTTATAGTTCTGTGTAACTGTCATTGTGTCTGTCCCTTTCTCTGCACTGCTGCTTCTGACTCCTGATACAACTTCCCAATATCCATTCATTCCTCATTCTCACTGGGTTTATAGTTCTGTGTAACTGTCATTGTGTCTGTCCCTTTCTCTTCTCTGCACTGCTGCTTCTGACTCCTGCTACAACTTCCCAATATCCATTCATTCCTCATTCTCACTGGGTTTATAGTTCTGTGTAACTGTCATTGTGTCTGTCCCTTTCTCTTCTCTGCACTGCTGCTTCTGACTCCTGATACAACCTCCCAATATCCATTCATTCCTCATTCTCACTGGGTTTATAGTTCTGTGTAACTGTCATTGTGTCTGTCCCTTTCTCTTCTCTGCACTGCTGCTTCTGACTCCTGATACAACTTCCCAATATCCATTCATTCCTCATTCTCACTGGGTTTATAGTTCTGTGTAACTGTCATTGTGTCTGTCCCTTTCTCTGCACTGCTGCTTCTGACTCCTGATACAACTTCCCAATATCCATTCATTCCTCATTCTCACTGGGTTTATAGTTCTGTGTAACTGTCATTGTGTCTGTCCCTTTCTCTTCTCTGCACTGCTGCTTCTGACTCCTGATACAACTTCCCAATATCCATTCATTCCTCATTCTCACTGGGTTTATAGTTCTGTGTAACTGTCATTGTGTCTGTCCCTTTCTCTTCTCTGCACTGCTGCTTCTGACTCCTGATACAACTTCCCAATATCCATTCATTCCTCATTCTCACTGGGTTTATAGTTCTGTGTAACTGTCATTGTGTCTGTCCCTTTCTCTTCTCTGCACTGCTGCTTCTGACTCCTGATACAACTTCCCAATATCCATTCATTCCTCATTCTCACTGGGTTTATAGTTCTGTGTAACTGTCATTGTGTCTGTCCCTTTCTCTGCACTGCTGCCTCTGACTCCTGATACAACTTCCCAATATCCATTCATTCCTCATTCTCACTGGGTTTATAGTTCTGTGTAACTGTCATTGTGTCTGTCCCTTTCTCTTCTCTGCACTGCTGCTTCTGACTCCTGCTACAACTTCCCAATATCCATTCATTCCTCATTCTCACTGGGTTTATAGTTCTGTGTAACTGTCATTGTGTCTGTCCCTTTCTCTTCTCTGCACTGCTGCCTCTGACTCCTGATACAACTTCCCAATATCCATTCATTCCTCATTCTCACTGGGTTTATAGTTCTGTGTAACTGTCATTGTGTCTGTCCCTTTCTCTGCACTGCTGCTTCTGACTCCTGATACAACTTCCCAATATCCATTCATTCCTCATTCTCACTGGGTTTATAGTTCTGTGTAACTGTCATTGTGTCTGTCCCTTTCTCTGCACTGCTGCTTCTGACTCCTGATACAACTTCCCAATATCCATTCATTCCTCATTCTCACTGGGTTTATAGTTCTGTGTAACTGTCATTGTGTCTGTCCCTTTCTCTTCTCTGCACTGCTGCCTCTGACTCCTGATACAACTTCCCAATATCCATTCATTCCTCATTCTCACTGGGTTTATAGTTCTGTGTAACTGTCATTGTGTCTGTCCCTTTCTCTTCTCTGCACTGCTGCTTCTGACTCCTGATACAACTTCCCAATATCCATTCATTCCTCAGACTCACTGGGTTTATAGTTCTGTGTAACTGTCATTGTGTCTGTCCCTTTCTCTTCTCTGCACTGCTGCTTCTGACTCCTGATACAACTTCCCAATATCCATTCATTCCTCATTCTCACTGGGTTTATAGTTCTGTGTAACTGTCATTGTGTCTGTCCCTTTCTCTTCTCTGCACTGCTGCTTCTGACTCCTGCTACAACCTCCCAATATCCATTCATTCCTCATTCTCACTGGGTTTATAGTTCTGTGTAACTGTCATTGTGTCTGTCCCTTTCTCTTCTCTGCACTGCTGCTTCTGACTCCTGATACAACTTCCCAATATCCATTCATTCCTCATTCTCACTGGGTTTATAGTTCTGTGTAACTGTCATTGTGTCTGTCCCTTTCTCTGCACTGCTGCTTCTGACTCCTGATACAACTTCCCAATATCCATTCATTCCTCATTCTCACTGGGTTTATAGTTCTGTGTAACCGTCATTGTGTCTGTCCCTTTCTCTGCACTGCTGCTTCTGACTCCTGATACAACTTCCCAATATCCATTCATTCCTCATTCTCACTGGGTTTATAGTTCTGTGTAACTGTCATTGTGTCTGTCCCTTTCTCTGCACTGCTGCCTCTGACTCCTGATACAACTTCCCAATATCCATTCATTCCTCATTCTCACTGGGTTTATAGTTTTGTGTAATGGTCATTGCTATTGAATCAGTGATTATCTGTATTCTCTGCATTGCTGGTTATCACTCCTGAACAAATACAGCAGGTCATTAGACCTGTGAAGAAGCATGCAAGGGCATTGTGGGAAATGAAGTCTTGATGAGGAAGAGCTGGATTTTGTTGCACAGTCAGAACCAGCAGTGGGTACATAGTGACACTGCTTTCACCAGTAATTACAATTAGACACTCCTTTATAGATTGCATTTTATTTCAATACACAGACCCCATGAGCACAGTGCCATATATGGTAGAAGATTTCAGGGGAGTGGTCAGGCTTTAGGCTAAGGTAGGTGGGCGAAGGGTGGATATAACAGCCCACAATCCCCTTTATGTCTCTGCATGGGGAGCCTACATGTGTGATGAGCGGCCACTCACCTCCATAGTCCCATTCTCTCTCACCAGCACAGTCCAGTGAGAAGGTTCCAATCTGTACTGGGAGGAGTCTCTCTCTGTTGTAGACGGGTTACTCTTCTGTGATTCCTCCTTCTTGGGGCTGGATAGGAGGCCGGAATCCCCATATAACATTTCATCCTCATCATCCACCGAGTGACTGCAAATGAGAGACAGCCTTGAGTGAGAGGTGACCGATGGGTGCCAGTGGTGAAACTGCTATCATGAGCCAATATAGTGCAGCTTATAATAACCTAATGCATTAGACCAAGAGGGTTAATAGAGGCAGGGAGGCTTTGCACTAGACCAAGAGGGTTAATAGAGGCAGGGAGGCTTTGCACTAGAGTGAGAGGGTTAATATATGTAGGGAGGCTTTGTGAGACTACATTAGAGTCATACAACACAAGAAATAAGGGATTTACCTCATTTCCTGGATAAGTCCCTCCCCCTCCGCCATATTGTGGCCCGTGGGGTCGTCCTTATAGTGGGCGGATCTGGTCTCCGTAGTGAACATCCCACTCACGTCCCGATACACACACAGAGCGATGACTTTGGATTGCTGGGGTAGAACACACACAGTTACACCCCAATCAGAAACACTCATTCAGCTAAGGCTCTAGCTCCTCCCACTGCAGGGCGAGAGTCAGAAGGGAGGGATAAACGTACATAATGGAGGGTGGGCTTCTGTGGGACGAGACGGTGAGTTTTCCCGTAAGGATCCGCACTCTTCAGCACAAACATGGAGACTTGTCCTTCAGCGCTGAGAATCACCACGTAGGGATCAGCCACGGCGCAGTGCACTATGGGGGAGCCCAGATCCACCGGGATAAAGTGCAGGTTGGTCACTGGGGGGAGAATAGGAACAGTTAGTCTATAGCACCCCCCCACTAAACCACAGCCCTGTGCACTAACCATTACACCACATACACTCCCCTGTCCTAACAGACCCCCCAAACCTAACAGACCCCCCAAACCTAACAGACCCGCTACTACTACTCTCCACAAAGCTCAGCAATCCCATTCCATCACATATAACCCCCCAATACTGTCTGCAGATACTCTGAATAGGAGCAGGAGCTGCTGTGCCCCCCAGACTGTGGAATAGTGAATGTGTATGGAACAGCTAAATCTGCCCCCCAATCTCATACACCTCCTACCTCCTTCCAGCAGGCGGATTCCCCGGGGGGACACCTGTACGATGTATTTATTGTCTCCAATGTTCCCAGCGTACACCGTGGGGTCCTGAGTGGCAAATCCACTGGTGTCCAGTTCCATAATTTCCTGCCCCGTCTGCAGAATCTAAACACGACAGAGAGGGAGGAGATTGGACAGAGAGGATGCTGGGAGTGAGACTGATGGGTAATACAGAGGGAGAGGCTCAGGAGACAGAGAGGATGCTGGGAGTGAGACTGATGGGTAATACAGAGGGAGAGGCCCAGGAGACAGAGAGGATGCTGGGAGTGAGACCGATGGGTAATACAGAGGGAGAGGCCCAGGAGACAGAGAGGATGCTGGGAGAGAGACTGATGGGTAATACAGAGGGAGAGGCCCAGGAGACAGAGAGGATGCTGGGAGTGAGACTGATGGGTAATACAGAGGGAGAGGCCCAGGAGACAGAGAGGATGCTGGGAGTGAGACTGATGGGTAATACAGAGGGAGAGGCCCAGGAGACAGAGAGGATGCTGGGAGTGAGACTGATGGGTAATACAGAGGGAGAGGCCCAGGAGACAGAGAGGATGCTGGGAGTGAGACTGATGGGTAATACAGAGGGAGAGGCTCAGGAGACAGAGAGGATGATGGGAGAGAGACTGATGGGTAATACAGAGGGAGAGGCCCAGGAGACAGAGAGGATGCTGGGAGTGAGACTGATGGGTAATACAGAGGGAGAGGCTCAGGAGACAGAGAGGATGATGGGAGAGAGACTGATGGGTAATACAGAGGGAGAGGCCCAGGAGACAGAGAGGATGCTGGGAGTGAGACTGATGGGTAATACAGAGGGAGAGGCCCAGGAGACAGAGAGGATGCTGGGAGTGAGACTGATGGGTAATACAGAGGGAGAGGCCCAGGAGACAGAGAGGATGCTGGGAGAGAGACTGATGGGTAATACAGAGGGAGAGGCCCAGGAGACAGAGAGGACGATGGGAGTGAGACCGATGGGTAATACAGAGGGAGAGGCCCAGGAGACAGAGAGGATGCTGGGAGTGAGACTGATGGGTAATACAGAGGGAGAGGCCCAGGAGACAGAGAGGATGCTGGGAGAGAGACTGATGGGTAATACAGAGGGAGAGGCCCAGGAGACAGAGAGGATGCTGGGAGTGAGACTGATGGGTAATACAGAGGGAGAGGCTCAGGAGACAGAGAGGATGATGGGAGAGAGACCGATGGGTAATACAGAGGGAGAGGCTCAGGAGACAGAGAGGATGCTGGGAGTGAGACCGATGGGTAATACAGAGGGAGAGGCTCAGGAGACAGAGAGGATGCTGGGAGAGAGACTGATGGGTAATACAGAGGGAGAGGCCCAGGAGACAGAGAGGATGCTGGGAGTGAGACTGATGGGTAATACAGAGGGAGAGGCCCAGGAGACAGAGAGGATGATGGGAGAGAGACCGATGGGTAATACAGAGGGAGAGGCCCAGGAGACAGAGAGGATGCTGGGAGTGAGACCGATGGGTAATACAGAGGGAGAGGCCCAGGAGACAGAGAGGATGCTGGGAGTGAGACTGATGGGTAATACAGAGGGAGAGGCTCAGGAGACAGAGAGGATGATGGGAGAGAGACTGATGGGTAATACAGAGGGAGAGGCCCAGGAGACAGAGAGGATGCTGGGAGTGAGACTGATGGGTAATACAGAGGGAGAGGCCCAGGAGACAGAGAGGATGCTGGGAGAGAGACTGATGGGTAATACAGAGGGAGAGGCCCAGGAGACAGAGAGGACGATGGGAGTGAGACCGATGGGTAATACAGAGGGAGAGGCCCAGGAGACAGAGAGGATGCTGGGAGTGAGACTGATGGGTAATACAGAGGGAGAGGCCCAGGAGACAGAGAGGATGCTGGGAGAGAGACTGATGGGTAATACAGAGGGAGAGGCCCAGGAGACAGAGAGGATAATGGTGGAGAGAGACTAATGGGTAATACAGAGGGAGAGGCCCAGGAGACAGAGAGGATGCTGGGAGAGAGACTGATGGGTAATACAGAGGGAGAGGCCCAGGAGACAGAGAGGATGCTGGGAGAGAGACTGATGGGTAATACAGAGGGAGAGGCCCAGGAGACAGAGAGGATAATGGTGGAGAGAGACTAATGGGTAATACAGAGGGAGAGGCCCAGGAGACAGAGAGGACGATGGGTAATACAGAGGGAGAGGCCCAGGAGACTGAGAGGATAATGGTGGAGAGAGACTAATGGGTAATACAGAGGGAGAGGCCCAGGAGACAGAGAGGACGATGGGAGTGAGACCGATGGGTAATACACAGGGAGAGGCCCAGGAGACTGAGAGGATAATGGTGGAGAGAGACTGATGGGTAATACAGAGGGAGAGGCCCAGGAGACAGAGAGGATGCTGGGAGTGAGACTGATGGGTAATACAGAGGGAGAGGCCCAGGAGACAGAGAGGATGATGGTGGAGTGAAACAGACAGATGGGGCAGATCAAGAGACAAGTGCCCATGAGACAGACTGGGGCAGGTTCAGGAGGGTCAGATAAGTGAGAGAATATTGGGGGCAGCACTGAAGAAAGCCAGAGACAGTGCATATTAGATGTGAATATTTGGGGGTACTGGTGGGCAGTTTATGGGGCCTCACCATGGTAGAATCATCTCGGCTCAGGATAAGGAAGCCATGACGGTTGGTGTCCTCTTCTGCCTCCACAGATGGTGTTTCTCCTTCTTTCTCCCCTTCCTGCTACAAGAAGGAGGCAACAGTGAGAGGCAGTGGGGCAAATAGACTCCTATTATCATGGGGCAAATAGACATGACCGGGTGCTGCTGGAGGGTAACGTAGCCCTCCTGCCCTTTAGTGCCCCCACCATCTCCCCCAAGTGTTACCTCTTCTTTCTTATGACTGGAGATCACTGTCCACATGTCGTGGCATCCAGGGAGTTCAAAGG
This sequence comes from Xenopus laevis, assembly GCF_017654675.1. Lineage (NCBI taxonomy): Eukaryota > Metazoa > Chordata > Amphibia > Anura > Pipidae > Xenopus > Xenopus laevis. The sequence continues at coordinate 137,206,732 of NC_054382.1, read as the reverse complement.
TCGTCACCACCTGAGGGCGGATACTTTTCTGTAAGAAAGAAGGGAGACCAATCAGAGAGAGAGGCACGGACAGGCCCAGCTGTGGGCCCCTGACTTTATATTCATTATATAGGAGTGGGGTCCCCGGGCTTTGTGGAACCAAATCACAATTGATGGCCTGGCTGCTCTCTCACTGCTTCTGGGAAGAACCTGGCCTATCAGTACTGGCCAACAATTCCAGCATGGCCCAGTCCCACAGCTAGTAGCCACTGATTTCCAAACAAGTCACAAGCTACAAGACCAGCATTCGAGGGGTACATAAAGACTCTTGGGGCTCTTACCTGCAGAACAGACAGGGCACCGTTCTTCCCGTATCCAGAACACAATACGATTTCCAAGTCTGGCTCTGGGCTCTCCTGGAACTGAAACACAAAATGCTCTGTAACTCAAGGGCCCCGCTACAGTTATAGCTCTGCATCCCAAGGGCCCCGCTACAGTTATAGCTCTGCATCCCAAGGGCCCTGCTACAGTTATAACTCTGTAACCCAAGGGCCCCGCTACAGTTATAGCTCTGCATCCCAAGGGCCCTGCTACAGTTATAACTCTGTAACCCATGGGCCCCGCTACAGTTATAGCTCTGCATCCCAAGGGCCCCGCTACAGTTATAACTCTGTAACCCAAGGGCCCCGCTACAGTTATAGCTCTGCATCCCAAGGTCCCCGCTACAGTTATAGCTCTGCATCCCAAGGGCCCTGCTACAGTTATAACTCTGTAACCCAAGGGCCCCGCTACAGTTATAACTCTTTAACCCAAGGGCCCCGCTACAGTTATAACTCTGTAACCCAAGGGCCCCGCTACAGTTATAGCTCTGCATCCAAAGGTCCCCGCTACAGTTATAGCTCTGCATCCCAAGGGCCCCGCTACAGTTATAGCTCTGCATCCCAAGGGCCCCGCTACAGTTATAGCTCTGTAACCCAAGGGCCCCGCTACAGTTATAGCTCTGCATCCCAAGGGCCCCGCTACAGTTATAGCTCTGTAACCCAAGGGCCCCGCTACAGTTATAGCTCTGCATCCCAAGGGCCCCGCTACAGTTATAGCTCTGCATCCCAAGGGCCCAGCTCCCATTAATTCTCTGTATCTCCAGGTCCCACCATTGTAGAGCTCTCTGTACCAATGAGGCAGATCCCATCATAGCTCTTTGTGTCCCTTGTACCCATTATAGCCTCTCTAGCCCAAGGGCCCAGCTCCCACTGAATCTCTGTATCACAAGGGCCACATTCCTACAACATCACTTTATCGTGAGGGCCCCCCTGCTGTGCTTACCTCTTCAGACAAGAAGGCTGGTTCACCCATTGAGGCCATAGCACAGGGCCCGATATTCAGGATGCTGTCACACACCTATAGAGAAGGCGAAAGGGTTAATAAGGGACAGGCACCCACCCAGAACAACATGAATGAACAGGGTTAGAACACAGAACACCTAGAAATGATATTATAGTCTCCAGTATGTACCAGTAGGTACCACTGCCCAATAACGATAAAAACAAACAGTGCACCCACTAGAACAAATCCAAACACTGTACAGCTACCGACCCACTGAGAAAGCAGCGACATTTCCAGAGGAGGGGCAAGGTGTATAAAGGAGGAGGAGCAAGACAGATAGAGGAGGAGCTACATGCAAAGAGGAGTAGCACTACATGGTGAAGCTGTAGTAGATTGCAAGGGATAGAGTCAAAGCTCATATTTCCTGAAACAAAAATGAAATTACATGAGACAGAGAAATTATCTTCCCTATAGATTGAACCCCCATAGCGGCCAAACCCCCATTAGCTGTATCCCTGGAGCGGCCAAACCTCACCCCGCTGTGCTGCCCCAACAACCTCATGCACAAAACAGTCTCTCAGGCAGAAGAAAAGATATTGGGGGCAGCAGCAATACACAACACGTACAATCGTAGGTGTGACAGCTGGAGAGAAATGTTAAAGGAGAAGCAGTTGCAGAACATTGTGTTAGTGAGCACATGAAGCCACTAAACTCTTTACACAAACTGTGCAGCCTAATGTTAGCCAGTTCCCACAGCAACCCCCCCCTCCAGACTTACCTCAAAGGAATAGGTGGAGAGCTGTGTCCCAGACTGCATCTCACTGCCGTACACCTCAATCTCGTCAATCTCATCCACCATGTTCCCTTTACTGCCTGTGGGGGAGAGGCAAATAAATAGGAATATCAAATAGTAATTTAGCAATTGTGTGGGACACGGCAGAATAACGACGCAGAGAGAACTCACCAGGGTGGGCCAAAGAGGAATCTACTCGCTTCTTCTTGTTAGGGGGCTCATCCTGTAAAAAAATTCAGATTTAGTGCTGCCCCCAGCTCACCACCCTGTACCTCTAGTTAAGAAGCGCACCCCCGGCCTCCTCATGGCTCTAGCCAGTAGTACAGAGTCCTGCGATCCTCCAGCAGTTTATATTCTGTGCCCCTCACCCTCCAGCCTTTCACCCACTGTGGCCCTAGGGTCCTGCTGATTCACAGGGTCCCACCTCCCCCCATTTGTGCCTTTACCTGTTTGTCTGGATCTTTACTGGGCCCAGCGAGTGAATCCTGAAGCTTCTCTGTGTAGCGCAGGAGGAGAGAGTTGCCCAGTCGTGAGCCCAGAAACAAATAGCCGGGCTCCATTGGGGTCATCTGAGGTGGGGGGGCACAGAGTCAGGAACACAACAAGCACAAATCTATTTTATGCCTAAAGCCTGGTACACTAAGCTGGGTCTGATTGGCTCTTATAGGGACAGCAAGAGCACCCAGTGGCACCCAACCCACCCTTACCTACTGCACTGCCGTTAGCCCTAACTACACCCCCCCCCCCCCCCCAGCAGGGCTACACTAAACACAACAATGGCACAAGGTCAGGACTGCAGGTAAGTAGTTAGGGGCCACATCACAACTTTGTAGCTTAAACTACACACACACATACTTGTATAGATACTAAATGACTTCTAAACCAGGGGAGCAGGGAATGTGCACTGATCAATCCCCCTCATTATTTCACTGTGTGTGTGTATGTGTATATATTATATATATATGTATATGTATATGTTAGTTAGCCTTGGAGTGCTCCCACAACCCCCTCACAAGGCCAGATTGGTGCCCCAGAATCAGAGATGCCACCCCCCGAGCACTTACAGAAGTGGTGAGGACACTGGCGGCCGCCTTGTCAAAGTGAAATGATCGGACACTGCGCATCCCGTCTGTGATGAGAGTCAGAACATAACTGGGAAAGAGCAGAGAATGATGGGTGTGACAGCAGTCTGTGGCCCCCCAGTGAACGAATGTGCCCCCCCCCAGCTGCCCCATGTAGTCTTACATCTCTCCTCCATTCAGGGAAATCACCATCTTGTCATAGGAGATGAACGTGGCCTGGGAGCAATCGAGCGTGACGCGCAACCCCTCCTGCGGCTCTGCACAAACAAACCACATCATGGAGCACAAGCAGCTGGAGGGGACAGTCACATGGGCAGGTGAGGAAATGCAGAGGGAGGAGTATAAGATGAGGTGGGCGGGGTTGAGTAGTCACATGTATAACGTGGGTTATAGACACATAATGTAGATATAAATAGACATGGGCACTTACTGAGAGGGAAGGAAGTGGTTCCATTGGTCAGGCTGTTCAGCGACACACCGTATGGGGGGACACTCTGATTCAGGTACAGAAGGGAGTTCACAGCAAATATCACCACCCCACCTGATACACAGCAGCAAAAGGGGTGAGACAAATACATTCCTACTCCATCAAAACAGAGAATAAGGAGCAGACAAATGGGAATTGCAATTGACTCAATAATATTACAACTCCGAGAGCAAGGAAGGAAACAGCTAGAGCTCAGCCCACTAGTGGGTGCTGCAGTGTGATGAAATTAGCTAGAGCTCCACCCACTATTAGGTCCTGCAGTGTGATGGAATGAGCTTGAGCTCAGCCCACTAGTGGTGCTGCAATGTGATGAAATGAGCTAGAGCTCCACCCACTAGTGGTCCTGCAGTGTGATGGAATGAGCTAGAGCTCCACCCACTAGTGGTCCTGCAGTGTGATGGAATGAGCTAGAGCTCCACCCACTAGTGGTCCTGCAGTGTGAAAAAGAAAGAGCTAGCGCTCCGCCCACTGAGTGTCAGGGCAGTGGCAGGATTGCAGGTATGATGTGCCATGATGCTGGTGCTGTTACTTACCAATGGGTTTGGGTACAGCCAGTGCCTGGGTGCAGTCATAGGGGAGGCTGGTGAGGGACCAAATAACGGGGTGCACTTTCTGCATAATGTTCAGAGAAATCGCTACAATGCTGCAGGTGTCCTGTCGCACGGCAACTCGGCTGCACACGAATGGGTGAAAGAATTAGTGATTGGTGCTGTGTATCACAATGGAGGAGGGGCTTTTAATTAACTTTGTATGATGTAGAGAGGGATTTTGAGAGACAATTTCTAATGGTTTCATTTTTTTTATTATTTGTGGTTTTTGACTTATTTAACTTTAAATTCAGCAGCTCTCCAGTTTGTAATTTCAACAATCTGGTAACTAGGGTCCAAATTCCCCTAGCAACCATGCACTGATTTGAATAAGAGACTGGAATATGAATAGGAGAGGTGTGAATAGAAAGATGACGAATAACAGTTAAGATGGGATCAGTGACCCCCATCTGAAAGCTGGAAAGAGTCAGAAAGCAAATAATTCAAAACTATAAAAATAATGAAAAGTTGCTTAAAAGTGGCCATTCTATAACATACTAATAGTTAGTCCTTAGTGAAGCACCCCTATAAATCCTGGGCCCCGTGAGACAACAATAAATGGAGGCAGGGGTGCACAGTTATAGGATAAGACCTACTGTGGGTGCTTGGGGTAACTGGGGAGTGAGTGTTAGCAGTGGAACGAGGACTTACCCAGGCCAGGTCTGGTTGGGCTCAAACAGGATGAGGAGGGTGGGCTCATAGTAGCCATGGAGGAATTGCATATCAATGATATTCAGCAGCTTCTCATCCAGTTCCCTCACGTCGATGATATAACTGGGCAAGAAACTGGACTTCTGCCTATAGAACATGACAGTTAGTCCTGCTCACTGCCACCCAGTGTGACCATGTGACTGGCACATATCCTGCTTCTATTCATGTAAAGAGTTAACTATGTGTAACAATAATACATGTATATTTCTATCTACATTAAGTCTGTCTGTACAGAGAGATCCCATAAAACTAAGACAGCATAGGTATTCCCTGTACTAAGCACAATTCAGCAGGAACAGACCCTAAGTTTGCTCATAGTCTGTACAGAGAGATCCCATAAAACTATGGCAGCATAGGTATTCCCTGTACTAAGCACAATTCAGCAGGAACAGTCCCTAAGTTTGCTCATAGTCTGTACAGAGAGATCCCATAAAACTATGGTACATAGGTATCCCCTGTACTAAGCACAATTCAGCAGGAACAGCCCCTAAGTTTGCTCATAGTCTGTACAGAGAGATCCCATAAAACTATGGCAGCATAGGTATTCCCCTGTACTAAGCACAATTCAGCAGGAACAGTGCCTAAGTTTGCTCATAGTCTGTACAGAAAGATCCCATAAAACTATGGCAGCATAGGTATTCCCTGTACTAAGCACAATTCAGCAGGAACAGACCCTAAGTTTGCTCATAGTCTGTACAGAGAGATCCCATAAAACTATGGCAGCATAGGTATTCCCTGTACTAAGCACAATTCAGCAGGAACAGTCCCCTAAGTTTGCTCATAATCTGTACAGAGAGATCCCATAAAACTATGGCAGCATAGGTATTCCCTGTACTAAGCACAATTCAGCAGGAACAGTCCCCTAAGTTTGCTCATAATCTGTACAGAGAGATCCCATAAAACTATGGCAGCATAGGTATTCCCTGTACTAAGCACAATTCAGCAGGAACAGTCCCTAAGTTTGCTCATAGTCTGTACAGAGAGATCCCATAAAACTATGGCACATAGGTATTCCCCTGTACTAAGCACAATTCAGCAGGAACAGTCCCCTAAGTTTGCTCATAGTCTGTACAGAGAGATCCCATAAAACTATGGTACATAGGTATTCCCTGTACTAAGCACAATTCAGCAGGAACAGTCCCTAAGTTTGCTCATAGTCTGTACAGAGAGATCCCATAAAACTATGGCAGCATAGGTATTCCCTGTACTAAGCACAATTCAGCAGGAACAGTCCCCTAAGTTTGTTCATAGTCTGTACAGAGAGATCCCATAAAACTATGGTACATAGGTATTCCCTGTACTAAGCACAATTCAGCAGGAACAGTGCCTAAGTTTGCTCATAGTCTGTACAGAGAGATCCCATAAAACTATGGCAGTATAGGTATTCCCCTGTACTAAGCACAATTCAGCAGGAACAGTCCCTAAGTTTGCTCATAGTCTGTACAGAGAGATCCCATAAAACTATGGCAGCATAGGTATCCCCTGTACTAAGCACAATTCAGCAGGAACAGTCCCTAAGTTTGCTCATAGTCTGTACAGAGAGATCCCATAAAACTATGGCAGCATAGGTATTCCCTGTACTAAGCACAATTCAGCAGGAACAGCCCACTAGTGCTCACCTGACAAGTGTTGTGCAGCTGGGCAGAAAAAACAGTCTGTGTGTAATCATGAAGCTCAATCACAAACAAAGAACTACTCATCTGCACTGACACCCCCAAGGCAAATGGGCAAATTGTGGGGAAGTAAGGGAGATGATGATGAAAAAAAATCAAGTTCAGCCTTTTTGTAAAACCTGTGACTGATGGAATCAGGAATCGCCTCAGAGGAGAATAAAATTCCTTCCCGACTCCTAGGGACAATAGGAGCTATCCCAAGGTTGTACTAAACAAGTGGCTGAGTGCAATTGTGTGTCTCTAGTATAAATGTGAAGGTGTGTCCAACTCACAGACAAAATGTACCACAATGGTAACAATGGACTGTTTGCACATAATTACCCTTCTCCCACCAGTCCCTCATGCTCCTCTGCCAGGGTATCCCGTCGAAAGGGCAGAACTACCAGCTGGGTGCCATAGATCAGCATCACGGCGCAGCGCCCACCGGGGTCCACACGCACTTTGGGGATGTGAACGTTCTGCACAAAGCCGTCCTGCCAGGAATGGAGAGTCAGTCAGTTCTATCAGCATGTAACTGCACTTTATCTACCTCTGCCCAAATCTGCTGCCCTCATATTGAAATGAGTGAATCAATATCTAAATCTCCCTGCAGCTCTAGGAGTCAGAGGCAGCAGTGCAGAAAGGGACAGACACAATGACAGTTACACAGAACTATAAACCCAGTGAGAATGAGGAATGAATGGATATTGGGAAGTTGTATCAGGAGTCAGAGGCAGCAGTGCAGAGAAGAGAAAGGGACAGACACAATGACAGTTACACAGAACTATAAACCCAGTGAGAATGAGGAATGAATGGATATTGGGAAGTTGTATCAGGAGTCAGAGGCAGCAGTGCAGAGAAGAGAAAGGGACAGACACAATGACAGTTACACAGAACTATAAACCCAGTGAGAATGAGGAATGAATGGATATTGGGAAGTTGTATCAGGAGTCAGAAGCAGCAGTGCAGAGAAGAGAAAGGGACTGACACAATGACAGTTACACAGAACTATAAACCCAGTGAGAATGAGGAATGAATGGATATTGGGAAGTTGTATCAGGAGTCAGAAGCAGCAGTGCAGAGAAAGGGACAGACACAATGACAGTTACACAGAACTATAACCCAGTGAGAATGAGGAATGAATGGATATTGGGAAGTTGTATCAGGAGTCAGAAGCAGCAGTGCAGAGAAAGGGACAGACACAATGACAGTTACACAGAACTATAAACCCAGTGAGAATGAGGAATGAATGGATATTGGGAAGTTGTATCAGGAGTCAGAAGCAGCAGTGCAGAGAAGAGAAAGGGACAGACACAATGACAGTTACACAGAACTATAAACCCAGTGAGAATGAGGAATGAATGGATATTGGGAAGTTGTATCAGGAGTCAGAAGCAGCAGTGCAGAGAAAGGACAGACACAATGACAGTTACACAGAACTATAAACCCAGTGAGAATGAGGAATGAATGGATATTGGGAAGTTGTATCAGGAGTCAGAAGCAGCAGTGCAGAGAAGAGAAAGGGACAGACACAATGACAGTTACACAGAACTATAAACCCAGTGAGAATGAGGAATGAATGGATATTGGGAAGTTTGTATCAGGAGTCAGAAGCAGCAGTGCAGAGAAGAGAAAGGGACAGACACAATGACAGTTACACAGAACTATAAACCCAGTGAGAATGAGGAATGAATGGATATTGGGAAGTTGTATCAGGAGTCAGAAGCAGCAGTGCAGAGAAAGGGACAGACACAATGACAGTTACACAGAACTATAAACCCAGTGAGAATGAGGAATGAATGGATATTGGGAAGTTGTATCAGGAGTCAGAAGCAGCAGTGCAGAGAAGAGAATTAGGAATAAATGGATATTGGGAAGTTGTATCAGGAGTCAGAAGCAGCAGTGCAGAGAAAGGGACAGACACAATGACAGTTACACAGAACTATAAACCCAGTGAGAATGAGGAATGAATGGATATTGGGAAGTTGTATCAGGAGTCAGAAGCAGCAGTGCAGAGAAGAGAAAGGAACAGACACAATGACAGTTACACAGAACTATAAACCCAGTGAGAATGAGGAATGAATGGATATTGGGAAGTTGTATCAGGAGTCAGAAGCAGCAGTGCAGAGAAGAGAAAGGGACAGACACAATGACAGTTACACAGAACTATAAACCCAGTGAGAATGAGGAATGAATGGATATTGGGAAGTTGTATCAGGAGTCAGAGGCAGCAGTGCAGAGAAAGGGACAGACACAATGACAGTTACACAGAACTATAAACCCAGTGAGAATGAGGAATGAATGGATATTGGGAAGTTGTATCAGGAGTCAGAGGCAGCAGTGCAGAGAAGAGAAAGGGACAGACACAATGACAGTTACACAGAACTATAAACCCAGTGAGAATGAGGAATGAATGGATATTGGGAAGTTGTATCAGGAGTCAGAAGCAGCAGTGCAGAGAAAGGGACAGACACAATGACAGTTACACAGAACTATAAACCCAGTGAGAATGAGGAATGAATGGATATTGGGAAGTTGTATCAGGAGTCAGAAGCAGCAGTGCAGAGAAAGGGACAGACACAATGACAGTTACAACAGAACTATAAACCCAGTGAGAATGAGGAATGAATGGATATTGGGAAGTTGTATCAGGAGTCAGAAGCAGCAGTGCAGAGAAAGGACAGACACAATGACAGTTACACAGAACTATAAACCCAGTGAGAATGAGGAATGAATGGATATTGGGAAGTTGTATCAGGAGTCAGAAGCAGCAGTGCAGAGAAGAGAAAGGGACAGACACAATGACAGTTACACAGAACTATAAACCCAGTGAGAATGAGGAATGAATGGATATTGGGAAGTTGTATCAGGAGTCAGAGGCAGCAGTGCAGAGAAGAGAAAGGGACAGACACAATGACAGTTACACAGAACTATAAACCAGTGAGAATGAGGAATGAATGGATATTGGGAAGTTGTATCAGGAGTCAGAAGCAGCAGTGCAGAGAAAGGGACAGACACAATGACAGTTACACAGAACTATAAACCCAGTGAGAATGAGGAATGAATGGATATTGGGAAGTTGTATCAGGAGTCAGAAGCAGCAGTGCAGAGAAGAGAAAGGGACAGACACAATGACAGTTACACAGAACTATAACCCAGTGAGAATGAGGAATGAATGGATATTGGGAAGTTGTATCAGGAGTCAGAAGCAGCAGTGCAGAGAAGAGAAAGGGACAGACACAATGACAGTTACACAGAACTATAAACCCAGTGAGAATGAGGAATGAATGGATATTGGGAAGTTGTATCAGGAGTCAGAGGCAGCAGTGCAGAGAAAGGGACAGACACAATGACAGTTACACAGAACTATAAACCCAGTGAGAATGAGGAATGAATGGATATTGGGAAGTTGTATCAGGAGTCAGAAGCAGCAGTGCAGAGAAGAGAAAGGGACAGACACAATGACAGTTACACAGAACTATAAACCCAGTGAGAATGAGGAATGAATGGATATTGGGAAGTTGTATCAGGAGTCAGAAGCAGCAGTGCAGAGAAAGGGACAGACACAATGACAGTTACACAGAACTATAAACCCAGTGAGAATGAGGAATGAATGGATATTGGGAAGTTGTATCAGGAGTCAGAAGCAGCAGTGCAGAGAAAGGGACAGACACAATGACAGTTACACAGAACTATAAACCCAGTGAGAATGAGGAATGAATGGATATTGGGAAGTTGTATCAGGAGTCAGAAGCAGCAGTGCAGAGAAGAGAAAGGGACAGACACAATGACAGTTACACAGAACTATAAACCCAGTGAGAAGGAGGAATGAATGGATATTGGGAAGTTGTATCAGGAGTCAGAAGCAGCAGTGCAGAGAAAGGGACAGACACAATGACAGTTACACAGAACTATAAACCCAGTGAGAATGAGGAATGAATGGATATTGGGAAGTTGTATCAGGAGTCAGAAGCAGCAGTGCAGAGAAGAGAAAGGGACAGACACAATGACAGTTGCACAGAACTATAAACCCAACGAGACATGATGACATCCCTCCTCATTAATTGCAATGAATTCTAATTTAATACAAATTAAATCCCACTGTATAATACACCCTCCCGTTTGCTAGGACAATCATATGACCAGTGAATAAGCCCCTCCCACTGCAGTGCTCTACCTCCAGACTGGTTTCCTAATGTGCCCAATCAGCATTCAGTTTCAATCAGCATTCTCATATAAAGAGACATTTTGGGGCACTTACCCGCAGTTCTGGCTCCTCAAAGTAATGTAAGGACAGAGTCTTCAGATCGTGGGTCCCGGGGTCGTACTCCACAACTGAGAGCTGCACCAGGAGAAAGGTCCCACCATTAATTACCCACCAAATGAGCATATAGATTATAGAGCAAGACAAAGAAGGAGGCGGAGCCACAGGAGCCCTCCCACTGTGAGCTTCTAAGCCCAATTACCTTGCAAGCAATAAAAGAGAAGAGTACCTGGGTGCTTTGTCGTGGGTGCTGGGGGGCAGTAGGAACAGAAGGAAGGGGAGCAGTGGGAAGGATTAATGGCAGGAGAACTACTTCACTGAGTGGCTGTGAGTGCAGAGATGGAAAATGAAGGCGTAATGGTGGGAGGGGAGCAATATAGAAATAACAGAGTTGCACAGAAAGGAAACAAAGAGCTGAGGCTGAAGGTTATGTCATTGCACCCCCCTCAATCCCATATGTAAATCCGTACTCCCCGCATCCCTGCCTCACTACTCCCTGCACATGCTCCCCTACTCCCCCTGTGACATTGCTGGATGAACAGTTTGGCAGGTGAATAGGGTGCTGGGCCACATAAATAAGACTCAGATATAGTGAAAATATAATTTTATTTGTGCAACAAGTGAAGCAACGTTTCAGACTTGACCACCGTGTAACATAAAACCCTTTGAATAGATATTTAGGGGGAGGGAAAAAATATCAACCTCCCATTTGGTTATTCATCACATAAGTCAAGTGTGAGTTTATTGACATTTCATCCATATATACGTTTGTACAATACACAGTTAAAGGAAACACCGTTCCTCTAGGACCCTGGGGCTACACACAACATAGATGTACCAGACAACAGACAAAAAGTGTAAAAATGTGCAAGTGGTGCAAAACAGGACAAGACACACAGCAGGTGTAATATGTACAGTAAATAATGCTAAACGTCACACATGATGGTGTATCATTGTGATATGACAGTAGTAAGAACATGATAAAGAACATGATAAAGTGCAGCTCATAGAGAACAATTGTATCCATGACAGTGCAGTTCCAGGCCAGACAGTGATACAGCTGCTCTCGATAGTCCCTCTGTAGAAGGTTGTGAGTAAGGAGGGTGGGAGATGGGATTTGCTCAGCTTGTGCAGGTAGTAGAGTCACTGTTGGACTTTCTTGGCTAAGTAGCTGGTGTTGTGGGACCAGGTGAGGTTCTCCGCCAGGTGGAGACCAAGGAATTTGGTGCTTCTGACCATCTCCACATTAGAGCCATCGATGTACAGGGGCAGGTAGTCACTCCTAGTCTTCCTAAAGTCAACAACATCTCCTTTGTTTTGTCTACATTGAGAGACAGCTTGTTGGCTCTGCACCCGTCTGTTAACCCCTGCACCTCCTCTCTGTATGGAGACTCATTATTGCTGATGAGACCCACCACAGTTAGTGAACTTTATAATGTGATTTGTGCGGTGAGAGGCTACACAGTCGTGCGTCAGCAGAGTGAACAGTAGAGGACTAAGCACACAGCCTTGAGGGGCTCCGGGGCTCAGTGTGCTGGTTCTGGAGATGATGGTTCCAATCCTGACTGACGTCTGTCGCTTAGGAAGTCCAGAACCAACTGCAGAGGGAGGTGTTCAGTCCAAGCAGGCTCAGCTTTTCTATCAGATGCTGACCAATGATAGTGTTCAATGCTCAGCATCTGATAGAAAAGCTGAGCCTGCTTGGACTTAAAACCTATGTAGGGGAGGGAAAGAATTTGAACTTCTCAATTGGTTAATTATCACATTAACCCTTGCAATATGTATCATAAAACCATTGTAATAATATATGTAAAAACTACATATATTATTATAATGGTTTTATGATACATATTCCAAGGGTTAATGTGATGAATAACCAATTGGGAGGTTCAAATGTTTTCCCTCCCCCTACATATCCATTTAAAGGGTTTTATGTTACACTATGGTTTAGCTTGATAAAGGGCTGGTCAAGCCTGAAACGTTGCTTCACTTGTTGCACAAATGAATTATATTTTCACTATATCGGAGTGCTGCTGAAATATCTTTTGGAGTATGGACCGGACCTGAGCAAACAGTCGGCACCTGACGCTACAAAAAGCGGTGAGTTGATTGTGTAACACTACTGTGTGTGTTTGGGACAGGTGAACTGGGTGCTGGGACAGGTGAACTGGGTGCTGGGACAGGTGAACTGGGTGCTGGGACAGGTGAACTGGGTGCTGGGACAGGTGAACTGGGTGCTGGGACAGGTGAACTGGGTGCTGGGACAGGTGAACTGGGTGCTGGGACAGGTGAACTGGGTGCTGGGACAGGTGAACTGGGTGCTGGGACAGGTGAACTGGGTGCTGGGACAGGTGAACAGGGTGCTGGGACAGGTGAACAGGGTGCTGGGACAGGTGAACTGGGTGCTGGGACAGGTGAACAGGGTGCTGGGACAGGTGAACAGGGTGCTGGGACAGGTGAACAGGGTGCTGGGCCAGTTGGCAAGGAGGCCAGAAGATCCCGGGCCACTTACCTTGGCCTCCTTGAAGCTCAGTAACAAAGCGTCTCTCTTGGCTCCAGACAGCTCCACACTGGCCATAGACATGATGTTACCGAAGAAGGAGAAGGAGGCCATGAGCTCCAGCTTCTCCTTGTGACCCTTCACCTCTGCACAGAAGGAGACAGGAATGAGTGGGGTCGGGGGATAATCACAATCAGGACTGACACATGTGAATGGCAAGGCCACTAACACACACTATTTAAAGTCAGAGAGAAGACACAATACATATATAAATCCATATAAATATATAGAATAGAGCAGAGAGAAGACAATACATATATAAATCCATATATAAATAGATATAAATATATAGAATAGAGAGAAGACACAATCCATATATAAATCCATATATAAATAGATATAAATAGAGAGAATAGAGAGCAGACACACAGCCCCTCACCTGAGCCTTTCTCCCCTTTGCTCGAGCTCTGTGGAAGAACAAGACAAGTGAGAGACTCAGTCAGACCCCTGGGCAATGGGAAGAGACAACATGGGGGGGATCACGTGACCGGGCCAGCCAATAGCTGTGCGTCTCTCACACTCACCTCGGAGCTCGGGTTGAGGCGATACACGTAGAGCTGCGAGGTTCCCGCCACCACCAGGTTCCGCTCGGAGTTGGAGAAGAAGTTGCAGTACATGGAGAACTCCAGGCCGGTGGGCGGGTGCGCTTGTCGGTACACGGCGTACATGATTGTGCGGGGACGCGCTCACGAACGGAACGTTACAGCGTGACGCAACTCCTCCCGTTATTCCTCTACTCACCGTAGTCACTTTTACCTTTCAAATCCGGATTCACGCGCCGGCTGCCGGACGAACACAGAGCAACCGGATATCCGCTCGTGGTACCATGGCCTCCTCGGATTGGCTGGAAAGTAATTCCTTCCGGGATAGGTGAATTCCGCGGTCTCCATAGAAACAAAGACGCGGCCGGGGGGCGTGGCGTCTGTCTGCTCCTCATACCGCCATATTGGTACGTCAGCCTGGCGGAACTACCTGCACAGTAACGTTGCCAACAAATAGGCGTGGCGTTACCTTGTTTCCTGGAGCCCAGGCCAAAGCCGCGTTTTACCCTTTCTTCCAAATTTCTCCCCAACCTCTCAATTAATCTCTGCCCAGGGCTGCCAGTAGAAATCACGGGCCACACAACAAAATGTTCTGCGCCCCTGGCCCCGCCCACACTGGCGCCCAAGCCCCGCCCAAACACCACACAGACATCAGCGCTGGAAAAGTAACTACTAACTACCCTACTGATTACTAACTACCCTACTAACTACTCTACAGACTACTAACTACCCTACTGACTACTAACTACTCTACAGACTACTAACTACCCTGCTGACTACTAACTACCCTACTAACTACTCTACAGACTACTAACTACCCTACTAACTACTCTACTAACTACCCTACTGATTACCCTACTAACTACTCTACAGACTACTAACTACCCTACTAACTACTCTACAGACTACTAACTACCCTACTGACTATTCTACTAACTACTCTACTGACTACTAACTACCCTACTAACACTCTACTGACTACTCTACTAACTACCCTACTAACTACCCTACAGACTACTAACTACCCTACTGACTACTAACTACCCTACTGACTACTAACTACCCTACTAACTACTCTACAGACTACTAACTACTCTACAGACTACTAACTACCCTACTAACTACTCTACAGACTACTAACTACCCTACTGACTATTCTACTAACTACTCTACTGACTACTAACTACCCTACTAACACTCTACTGACTACTCTACTAACTACCCTACTAACTACTCTACTAACATCTCTACTAACGACTCTACTACTACCCTACTAACTACTGACTACTAACTACTCTACTAACTACCCTACTAACTACTCTACTGACTACTAACTACCTACTGACTAATTTACTGACTACTCTACTGACTACTTACTACTCTACTGACTACTCTACTAACTACTCTACCATGACACACACATACATTATTACACAGGTACATGACACACACATACATTATTACACAGGTACACGACACACACATACATTATTACACAGGTACACGACACACACATACATTATTACACAGGTACACGACACACACATACATTATTACACAGGTACACGACACACACATACATTATTACACAGGTACATGACACACACATACATTATTACACAGGTACATGACACACACATACATTATTACACAGGTACATGACAAACACACATACATTATTACACAGGTACATGACACACACATACATTATTACACAGGAACATGACAAACACACATACATTATTACACAGGTACATGACAAACACACATACATTATTACACAGGTACACGACACACACATACATTATTACACAGGTATATGACACACACATACATTATTACACAGGTACATGACAAACACACATACATTATTACACAGGTACATGACACACACATACATTATTACACAGGTACATGACACACACACACATTATTACAAACATACATTATTACACAGGTACATGACACACACATACATTATTACACAGGTACATGACACACACATACATTATTACACAGGTACATGACACACACATACATTATTACACAGGTACATGACAAATACACATACAATATTACACAGGTACATGACACACACACACATTATTACACAGGTACACCACACACACATACATTATTACACAGGTATACGACACACACATACATTATTACACAGGTACACCACACACACATACATTATTACACAGGTACACGACACACACATACATTATTACACAGGTACACGACACACACATACATTATTACACAGGTACACGACACACACATACATTATTACACAGGTACACGACACACACATACATTATTACACAGGTACATGACACACACATACATTATTACACAGGTACATGACACACACATACATTATTACACAGGTACATGACAAACACACATACATTATTACACAGGTACACGACACACACATACATTATTACACAGGTACACGACACACACATACATTATTACACAGGTACACGACACACACATACATTATTACACAGGTACACGACACACACACATACATTATTACACAGGTACATGACACACACACATATATTATTACACAGGTACATGACACACACACATACATTATTACACAGGTACACGACACACACATACATTATTACACAGGTACACGACACACACACATACATTATTACACAGGTACACGACACACACATACATTATTACACAGGTATATGACACACACATACATTATTACACAGGTACATGACAAACACACATACATTATTACACAGGTACATGACACACACATACATTATTACACAGGTACATGACACACACACACATTATTACACACATACATTATTACACAGGTACATGACACACACATACATTATTACACAGGTACATGACACACACATACATTATTACACAGGTACATGACACACACATACATTATTACACAGGTACATGACAAATACACATACAATATTACACAGGTACATGACACACACACACATTATTACACAGGTACACCACACACACATACATTATTACACAGGTACATGACACACACATACATTATTACACAGGTATACGACACACACATACATTATTACACAGGTACACAACACACACATACATTATTACACAGGTACATGACACACACATACATTATTACACAGGTACATTACAAACACACATACATTATTACACAGGTACATGACACACACACACATTATTACACAGGTACACCACTCACACACACATACATTATTACACAGGTACATGACACACATACATTATTACACAGGTACATGACACACACACACATTATTACACACATACATTATTACACAGGTACATGACACACACATACATTATTACACAGGTACATGACACACACATACATTATTACACAGGTACATGACACACATACATTATTACACAGGTACATGACACACACATACATTATTACACAGGTACATGACACACACATACATTATTACACAGGTACATGACAAACACACATACAATATTACACAGGTACATGACACACACACACATTATTACACAGGTACACCACACACACATACATTATTACACAGGTACATGACACACATACATTATTACACAGGTACATGACACACACATACATTATTACACAGGTATACGACACACACATACATTATTACACAGGTACACAACACACACATACATTATTACACAGGTACATGACACACACATACATTATTACACAGGTACATGACAAACACACATACATTATTACACAGGTACATGACACACACACACATTATTACACAGGTACACCACACACACATACATTATTACACAGGTACATGACACACATACATTATTACACAGGTACATGACACACACATACATTATTACACAGGTATACGACACACACATACATTATTACACAGGTACACGACACACACATACATTATTACACAGGTACATGACCAACACACATACATTATTACACAGGTACACGACACACACATACATTATTACACAGGTACATGACACACACATACATTATTACACAGGTACACGACACACATACATTATTACACAGGTACACGACACACACATACATTATTACACAGGTACACGACACACACACATACATTATTACACAGGTACATGACACACACACATACATTATTACACAGGTACATGACACACATACATTATTACACAGGTACACGACACACACATACATTATTACACAGGTACACGACACACACATACATTATTACACAGGTACACGACACACACATAGATTATTACACAGGTACACGACACACACATACAGTATTACACAGGTACACGACACACACATACATTATTACACAGGTACACGACACACACATACATTATTACACAGGTACACGACACACACATACATTATTACACAGGTACACGACACACACACATACATTATTACACAGGTACACGACACACACACACATACATTATTACACAGGTACATGACACACACACATTATTACACAGGTACACGACACACACACATACATTATTACACAGGTACACAACACACACATACATTATTACACAGGTACATGACACACACATATATTATTACACAGGTACACGACACACACACATACATTATTACACAGGTACACGACACACACATACATTATTACACAGGTACATGACACACACATACATTATTACACAGGTACATGACAAACACACATACATTATTACACAGGTACATGACACACACATACATTATTACACAGGTACATGACACACAGGTACATGACACACACATACATTATTACACAGGTACATGACACACACATACATTATTACACAGGTACAGGACACACACATACATTATTACACAGGTACATGACACACACATACATTATTACACAGGTACACGACACACACACATACATTATTACACAGGTACACGACACACACACATACATTATTACACAGGTACACGACACACACATACATTATTACACAGGTACACGACACACACATACATTATTACACAGGTACACGACACACACACATACATTATTACACAGGTACACGACACACACACATACATTATTACACAGGTGCACGACACACACACATACATTATTACACAGGTACACGACACACACATACATTATTACACAGGTACACGACACACACATACATTATTACACAGGTACACGACACACAAATACAGTATTACACAGGTACACGACACACACATACATTATTACACAGGTACACGACACACACATACATTATTACACAGGTGCATGACACACACATACAGTGGTGTGAAAAACTATTTGCCCCCTTCCTGATTTCTTATTCTTTTGCATGTTTGTCACACTTAAATGTTTCTGCTCATCAAAAACCGTTAACTATTAGTCAAAGATAACATAATTGAACACAAAATGCAGTTTTTAAATGAAGGTTTACGTTATTAAGGGAGAAAAAAAAACTCCAAATCTACATGGGCCTGTGTGAAAAAGTGATTGCCCCCCTTGTTCAAAAATAACTTAACTGTGGTTTATCACACCTGAGTTCAATTTCAAAGGTTATAAAGCCATTTCTAAAGCTTTGGGACTCCAGCGAACCACAGTGAGAGCCATTATCCACAAATGGCAAAAACATGGAACAGTGGTGAACCTTCCCAGGAGTGGCCGGCCGACCAAAATGACCCCAAGAGCGCACAGACAACTCATCCGAGAGGCCACAAAAGACCCCAGGACAACATCTAAAGAACTGCAGGCCTCACTTGCCTCAATTAAGGTCAGTGTTCACGACTCCACCATAAGAAAGAGACTGGGCCAATTTTAAGCAAAAAGAACATTAAGGCTCGTCTCAATTTTGCTAAAAAACATCTCAATGATTGTCAAGACTTTTGGGAAAATACCTTGTGGACCGACGAGACAAAAGTTGAACTTTTTGGAAGGTGCGCGTCCCGTTACATCTGGCGTAAAAGTAACACAGCATTTCAGAAAAAGAACATCATACCAACAGTAAAATATGGTGGTGGTAGTGTGATGGTCTGGGCTTGTTTTGCTGCTTCAGGACCTGGAAGACTTGCTGTGATAGATGGAACCATGAATTCTACTGTCTACCAAAAAATCCTGAAGGAGAATGTCCAGCCATCTGTTCGTCAACTCAAGCTGAAGCGATCTTGGGTGCTGCAGCAGGACAATGACCCAAAACACACCAGCAAATCCACCTCTGAATGGCTGAAGAAAAACAAAATGAAGACTTTGGAGTGGCCTAGTCAAAGTCCTGACCTGAATCCTATTGAGATGTTGTGGCATGACCTTAAAAAGGCGGTTCATGCTAGAAAACCCTCAAATAAAGCTGAACTACAACAATTCTGCAAAGATGAGTGGGCCAAAATTCCTCCAGAGCGCTGTAAAAGACTCGTTGCAAGTTATCGCAAACGCTTGATTGCAGTTATTGCTGCTAAGGGTGGCCCAACCAGTTATTAGGTTCAGGGGGCAATTACTTTTTCACACAGGTTTGGATTTCTTTTCTCCCTAAATAATAAAAACCCTCATTTAAAAACTGCATTTTGTGTTTACTTGTGTTATCTTTGACTAATAGTTAAATGTGTTTGATGATCAGAAACATTTTGTGTGACAAACATGCAAAAGAATAAGAAATCAGGAAGGGGGCAAATAGTTTTTCACACCACTGTACATTATTACACAGGTACACGACACACACATACATTATTACACAGGTAAACAACACACACACATACATTATTACACAGGTACACGACACACATACATTATTACACAGGTACATGACACACACACATACATTATTACACAGGTACATGACATACATATACATTATTACACAGGTACACGACACACACATACATTATTACACAGGTACATGACACACACATACATTATTACACAGGTACACGACACACACACATACATTATTACACAGGTACACGACACACACACACATACATTATTACACAGGTACATGACACACACACATACATTATTACACAGGTACACGACACACACATACATTATTACACAGGTACATGACACACACATACAGTATTACACAGGTACACGACACACACATACATTATTACACAGGTACACGACACACACACACGCATACATTATTACACAGGTACATGACACACACACATTATTACACAGGTACACGACACACACACATAATTATTACAAACAGGTGCAGACACACAGATACATTATTACACAGGTACATGACACACACATACTATATTACACAGTACAAAGGTGCATCCACACACACACCATATTACACAGGTGCACGACACACACATACATTATTACACAGGTACATGACACACATACATTATTAACATCACGGTACATGAACACACATACATCAACACACACAACATTACATTATTACACGGTTAACAAGACACACACATACATTATTACAAGGTACATGACACACACATACATATTACACAGGTACATGACACACACACATACATTATTACACAGGTACAACGACACACACACATACATTATTACACAGGTGCAAGCGACACACAACATACATTATTACACAGGTACACGACACACACACACATACATTATTACACAGGTATATGACACACACATACATTATTACACAGGTACACGACACACACATACATTATTACACAGGTACACGACACACACATACATTATTACACAGGTACACGACACACACACATACATTATTACACAGGTACACCGACACACACACACATACATTATTACACAGGTACATGACACACACACATACATTATTACACAGGTACATGACACACACATACATTATTACACAGGTACACGACACACACACATACATTATTACACAGGTACACGACACACACACACATACATTATTACACAGGTACATGACACACACACATACATTATTACACAGGTACATGACACACACATACATTATTACACAGGTACACGACACACACATACATTATTACACAGGTACACGACACACACATACATTATTACACAGGTACACGACACACAAATACAGTATTACACAGGTACACGACACACACATACATTATTACACAGGAACACGACACACACATACATTATTACACAGGTACACGACACACACATACATTAATACACAGGTACACGACACACACATACATTATTACACAGGTACACGACACACACACATACATTATTACACAGGTACACGACACACACACATACATTATTACACAGGTGCACGACACACACACATACATTATTACACAGGTACACGACACACACACACATACATTATTACACAGGTATATGACACACACATACATTATTACACAGGTACACGACACACACATACATTATTACACAGGTACACGACACACACATACATTATTACACAGGTACACGACACACACACATACATTATTACACAGGTACACGACACACACACACATACATTATTACACAGGTACATGACACACACACATACATTATTACACAGGTACATGACACACACATACATTATTACACAGGTACACGACACACACACATACATTATTACACAGGTACACGACACACACACACATACATTATTACACAGGTACATGACACACACACATACATTATTCACAGGTACATGACACACACAACATTATTACACAGGTACACGACACACACATACATTATTACACAGGTACACGACACACACATACATTATTACACAGGTACACGACACACAAATACAGTATTACACAGGTACACGACACACACATACATTATTACACAGGAACACGACACACACATACATTATTACACAGGTACACGACACACACATACATTAATACACAGGTACACGACACACACATACATTATTACACAGGTACATGACACACACATACATTATTACACAGGTACATGACACACACATACATTATTACACAGGTACATGACACACACATACATTATTACACAGGTACATGACACACACATACATTATTACACAGGTACATGACACACACATACATTATTACACAGGTATACGACACACATACATTATTACACAGGTACATGACACACATATACATTATTACACAGGCATATGACACACACATACATTATTACACAGGTACACGACACACACATACATTATTACACATTATTACACAGGTACATGACACACACACATAATTATTACACAGGTATATGACACACACACATACATTATTACACAGGTACATGACACACACATACATTATTACAGAGGTACATGACACACACATACATTATTACACAGGTACATGACACACACATACATTATTACACAGGTACATGACACACACATACATTATTACACAGGTACATGACACACACACATACATTATTACACAGGTACACGACACACACACATACATTATTACACAGGTACATGACACACACATACATTATTACACAGGTACATGACACACACATACATTATTACACAGGTACACGACACACACACTACATTCTTACACAGGTACATGACACCACATACATTATTACACAGGTACATCGACACACACACATACATTATTACACAGGTACATGACACACACATACATTATTACACAGGTACATGACACACACATACATTATTACACAGGTACATGACACACACATACCATTATTACAACAGGTACACGACACACACATACATTATTACACAGGTACATGACACACACATACATTATTACACAGGTACATGACACACACATACATTATTACACAGGTACACGACACACACACATACATTATTACACAGGTACATGACACACACATACATTATTACACAGGTACAAGACACACACATACATTATTACACAGGTACACGACACACACATACATTATTACACAGGTACACGACACACACATACATTATTACACAGGTACACGACACACACATACATTAATACACAGGTACACGACACACACATACATTATTACACAGGTACATGACACACACATACATTATTACACAGGTACATGACACACACACATACATTATTACACAGTGTAACATGAACACACATAATTATAGCACAGGGTACGACACACATACATTATTACACAGGTACATGACACACACATATACATTATTACACAGGCATATGACACACACATACATTATTACACAGGTACACGACACACACATACATTATTACACATTATTTACACAGGTACATGACACAATAATTATTACCACAGGTATATGACACACACACATACATTATTACACAGGTACATGACACACACATACATTATTACAGAGGTACATGACACACACATACATTATTACACAGGTACATGACACACACATACATTATTAACAGGTACATGACACACACATACATTATTACACAGGTACATGACACACACACATACATTATTACACAGGTACACGACACACACACATACATTATTACACAGGTACATGACACACACATAACATTTTACACAGGTAATGACACACACATACATTATTACACAGGTACATGACACACACACATACATTATTACACAGGTACATGACACACACATACATTATTACACAGGTACACGACACACACACATACATTATTACACAGGTACATGACACACACATACATTATTACACAGGTACATGACACACACACATACATTATTACACAGGTACATGACACACACATACATTATTACACAGGTACATGACACACACACATACATTATTACAGAGGTACATGACACACACATACCATTATTACACAGGTACATGACACACACAATACATTATTACACAGGTTACATGACACACACATACATTATTACACAGGTACATGACACACACATACATTATTACACAGGTACATGACACACCACATACATATTACACAGGTACATGACAACACACACATACATTATTACACAGGTACACGACACACACACATACATTATTACACAGGTACATGACACACCACATTACATTATTATACAGGTACATGACACACACATACATTATTACACAGGTACATGACACACCACATACATTATTACACAGGTGCATGACACACACATACATTATTACACAGGTGCACGACACACACATACATTATTACACAGGTGCACGACACACACATACATTATTACACAGGTACACGACACACACACTTACATTATTACACAGGTACATGACACACACACATACATTATTACACAGGTACATGACACACACTTACATTATTACACAGGTACACGACACACACACATACATTATTACACAGGTACATGACACACACATACATTATTACACAGGTACATGACACACACATACATTATTACACAGGTACATGACACACACACATACATTATTACACAGGTACATGACACACACATACATTATTACACAGGTGCACGACACACACATACATTATTACACAGGTGCACGACACACACATACATTATTACACAGGTGCACGACACACACATACATTATTACACAGGTGCACGACACACACATACATTATTACACAGGTACACGACACACACATACATTATTACACAGGTACACGACACACACATACATTAATACACAGGTACACGACACACACATACATTATTACACAGGTACATGACACACACATACATTATTACACAGGCATATGACACACACATACATTATTACACAGGTACACGACACACACATACATTATTACACATTATTACACAGGTACATGACACACACACATAATTATTACACAGGTATATGACACACACACATACATTATTACACAGGTACATGACACACACATACATTATTACAGAGGTACATGACACACACATACATTATTACACAGGTACATGACACACACATACATTATTACACAGGTACATGACACACACATACATTATTACACAGGTACATGACACACACACATACATTATTACACAGGTACACGACACACACACATACATTATTACACAGGTACATGACACACACATACATTATTACACAGGTACATGACACACACACATACATTATTACACAGGTACATGACACACACATACATTATTACACAGGTACATGACACACACACATACATTATTACACAGGTACATGACACACACATACATTATTACACAGGTACATGACACACACATACATTATTACACAGGTACATGACACACACACATACATTATTACACAGGTACATGACACACACATACATTATTACACAGGTGCACGACACACACATACATTATTACACAGGTGCACGACACACACATACATTATTACACAGGTGCACGACACACACATACATTATTACACAGGTACACGACACACACACTTACATTATTACACAGGTACATGACACACACATACATTATTACACAGGTACACGACACACACATACATTATTACACAGGTACATGACACACACATACATTATTACAGAGGTACATGACACACACATACATTATTACACAGGTACATGACACACACATACATTATTACACAGGTACATGACACACACACATACATTATTACACAGGTACACGACACACACACATACATTATTACACAGGTACATGACACACACATACATTATTACACAGGTACATGACACACACACATACATTATTACACAGGTACATGACACACACACATACATTATTACACAGGTACATGACACACACACATACATTATTACACAGGTACATGACACACACATACATTATTACACAGGTGCACGACACACACATACATTATTACACAGGTGCACGACACACACATACATTATTACACAGGTGCACGACACACACATACATTATTACACAGGTACACGACACACACACTTACATTATTACACAGGTACATGACACACACATACATTATTACACAGGTACACGACACACACACATACATTATTACACATTAGGGGTGTGGATGTGCAATGTTTCCTGTTATTTGTGATGAGGGGAAAGTCCAGTGTTTGTGTAACAGACACTTATTGACTCAGCACTTACCTGCTATTCACCTGATCTTATTTCTATGTGTTACTAATAACATGGGCTCATTATTTAATTGGCTGTTCTGTATCCACATGATGGACAGTTGCACTAAACACTTCTCTATATTGACACCAGGGGGCGCTAATTCCTATTTCATTGTAAGTCTCATGTTCTGTTGAAGGTTGGGATGGGGGGCAATAAAGAAAGAGAGTACACTGGCCCCCCTGTGTCCTGTAGACACCCCCTGACCCATATTCCTCCATGGTCAGTACCACTGAATGAAGAGAGGGGGCGCGGATCACTGGGGGGGGTATTCCTGATGAGGAAGTGAGGATGGAATTTCCCAGAGAACAGACTGTACCAGGTAACTGGCTGGGGCCACATAACTGCCATTGTTGTGCCGTGATTATTGGCAGGTTACTCATTAGTTACTCATTGGTTACTCATTAGCCACAAGTCTATTAAACATCCCGCTGCCTGTGAGTCTGTTACTCGACAAATCTCCATATTAACTCTTACTGGGCAACACACATGTCCTGTTTGGGCTCTGGTTCTGTTTGGGTGGCACGTGGCTCCTTCCATTGGGCCACTAGTCCCTGCAGTGGTCGGGGGCTGGTAATACACACCCACTGGGAATTGTGGGAGACCCCTATCTCTGATCATATCCCCCACCGCTCAGCTGCTGCTCCCTGGTCTGCTCTCCAAGCCCAGACAGATTATGTGGGGGCTGGTACTGACCCTGCAAGTCAGGGGGTATCATTGGGCCCCTTAAGTTGCCGTCTATGAATGTGGGGCAGGGGCCACATGGGATGTGGAACTGGAATATGACCCAGCATGCCTTGGGGATTTCATGCCCCACATGGGGTTGGTTTTATCAAATAAAAGCCCCTACCCCCTTAGCAGCATTAACCCCTTCCAGCTGAGCTGTGGGCATTGTGTATTTGCTCAGCCTCTCATTGGCTCACAGGAGCATGGGGAGGAGTCAGTAGGGGGGCAGGTATGTGAGACACAGGTGAG
This sequence comes from Xenopus laevis, assembly GCF_017654675.1. NCBI lineage: Eukaryota > Metazoa > Chordata > Amphibia > Anura > Pipidae > Xenopus > Xenopus laevis. The sequence goes on along the minus strand of NC_054382.1, from coordinate 137,178,662 downwards.
TTCATGGCTGGAGCGGGTCTTTGGCAAATAGAAAAGGTTCCTGGTCTCTATTCTGTCCCAGTAACTTTATTCACATATCAGTGCTTGTTAAATCATCAGAAACTTTGGGGGGGCTCTCAGCATGTAATGAGCTTTGCCCCCCAATAAATTGTGTCTGTGGTGCCCCCCTCATCCACCCTGTAGAGAATTAGTGTATTTATTGTGTTTGTCCCTGGGCCAGGGGTAATTGTGCCCCACGGACTCTGTACTTGTCACATTCCTCTGGCAGCAGCAGATAAGGACTTTATTGGTGTCACTGGGGTTGAGAGACACATAACATCTCATGAGTGGTACCTGCCAGTGCAGTTTTATTGCCCCAGGGAGGTTTTATCAGTGTTCTCACTACCATGTGACTATTCTGTCCTTGAACATTTGGCCTTTAATAAGCTCACGTACTGCTCACTCTGCATATTGTGCACCATAAACTCTCACTGGTGGGAATAGTTCAACACATCACTCTGCACCTACTGTATGTCTCATTACAGAGACTGCACCTTGTCTGTGCCTGTCTCGACTCTCCTGTCTAATCCCTTGTAAATACTCACCTTCTAACTGCCCCATACTTAGATACAAGAGAAAGAGAGGTCAAACCTGCCACAATCAATTGTCTGAGCAAACAGGTTTGTGTGTTGAAGTGGGGGTGTTGTGGATTTGGATTAGTCAGTGAGTTCCAGCTTTCACTTAATGTCTGGTACTCTGCTATCACTTCCCCCCTGTGTATGATCCAGCTACTGTTTCCAACTTGCCCTACTGTCTCCATCTTGTCCTACTGTCTCTATCTTGTCCTACTGTCTCTATCTTGTCCTACTGTCTCTATCTTGTCTTACTGTCTCCATCTTGTCCTACTGTCTCTATCTTGTCCTACTGTCTCTATCTTGTCCTACTGTCTCTATCTTGTCTTACTGTCTCCATCTTGTCCTACTGTCTCCATCTTGCCTTTACTATCTGCATCTTGTCCTACTGTCTCCGACTTGTCGTACTGTCTCCATCTTGCCCTACTGTCTCCATCTTGTCCTACTGTCTCCATCTTGTCTTACTGTCTCCATCTTGTCCTACTGTCTCCATCTTGCCCTACTGTCTCCATCTTGTTCTACTGTCTCTGACCTATTCTAATGTCTCCATCTTGCCCTACTGTCTCTGACCTATCCTAATAGCTCCATCTTGCCCTACTGTCCCCATCTTGTCCTACTGTCTCCAAGTTTTCATACTGTCTCCATCTTGCCCTACTGTCCCCATCTTGTCCTACTGTCTCCAAGTTGTCATACTGTCTCCATCTTGCCCTACTGTCTCCATCTTGTCCTACTGTCCCCATCTTGTCCTACTGTCTCCAAGTTGTCATACTGTCTCCATCTTGCCCTACTGTCTCCATCTTGTCCTACTGTCCCCATCTTGTCCTACTGTCTCCAAGTTGTCATACTGTCTCCATCTTGCCCTACTGTCCCCATCTTGTCCTACTGTCTCCAAGTTGTCATACTGTCTCCATCTTGCCCTACTGTCTCCATCTTGTGCTACTGTCTCTGACCTATCCTAATAGCTTCATCATGCCCTACTGTCCCCATCTTGCCCTACTGTCTACAACCTGTCCTACTGTCCATCTTGCCAATAGGGAAAGTAATGCTAATGATGGAAATCTACTTTTCTTTCCCACCAGTGAATCACTTAAGCCCATAACCCTTCCTATGCTGATTTTAGATCTTCTTTTTTCTATCCACCAACGGCTCTCCTCAATGAAAGGAGAGAGTTGTTGTGGAGCAGTGGGAGGGAATAAGAAGTATTTGTACCTATTTCATACAAATACTGAAGATTATAAAGATAATAAATGTCATGTTACATGGATTCATGACTGAGATTCAAAGTAGACCCTGGCATATTATGTGGGTTCCAAAGCAGCCCCCCCCCCAGGTCCAGTTAATAGTGACAATGGCAGTCGGCCTGCACTGAATGCTCAATGCCCATCTGACAGATAGGATATATTTGCATATGATACAGTTGGTGGTTGAGGGCAGGAGGGACAATGGGCTGGTTTGGTTCTTGCTGCCACAGGAATTTACTGGTTTCCTTTATTGTCACAATTACTTTGCAGGTTCTGTCCTTTATATCATGTGCTTGAGTTAATGGACTTGTACTATGACCTGGAGCTACGTAACATGTCGATCTTGATTTGCACAATGACCAACCCTACTGGGCTGACAACCAGCACAATGCTGAATAAAATAACAAAGGGTATATATTCCTCCCACTTGTGCCCCAGATTTTGTCCCTAGACACCTCTACTGAGCACGTTACAGAGGTATCTTCTCAAGTCATTGTATAGTCATATAAACCTGATATTCTCATCTGGCAATATTCTTACTGGCAAAAGTTGTTTGACATTCTGTAAGGCCAAATACCAGGGCATCATGCCAGTTACGACCAAGGAGAATGGGTGTGAATAGCAGTAAAGTGATGCAATGTGTATTTATACATACGTGTCAACTAATATTGAGCACAATGGGGCGATTGATTTATTGCCAGACCATTCCATGTACCTGTAGAACAACCTCACAACTGTCACTGCCTGGTATCTCCTTGTTTCTGTGGAGTAGATTTAACACTCACCTTCACTTATTGTGCTTCTAGAGTAGCCTCTCCACCTTCACTTGTTGTGCCTCCAGAGTAGCCTCTCCAACTTCACTTATTGTGCCTCCAGAGTAGCCTCTCCACCTTCACTTATTGTGCTTCTAGAGTAGTCTCTCCACCTTCAATTATTGTGCCTCCAAAGTAGCCTTTCCACCTTCACTTATTGTGCCTCCAGAGTAGCCTCTCCAACTTCACTTATTGTGCCTCCAGATTAGCCTCTCCAACTTCACTTATTGTGCCTCCAGAGTAGCCTCTCCACCTTCACTTATTGTGCTTCTAGAGTAGTCTCTCCACCTTCAATTATTGTGCCTCCAAAGTAGCCTTTCCACCTTCACTTATTGTGCTTCTAGAGTAGTCTCTCCACCTTCAATTATTGTGCCTCCAGAGTAGCCTTTCCACCTTCACTTATTGTACCTTTAGAGTAGCCTCTCCAACTTCAATCTTCTGCCAGACAAATTTGTTGTTCTTATGGATCAGCCTTCCCAACTTCACTATCTCAGCACAATTTGTACCTGTACAACATCCTCCTTACCCTCAGTACCTGATAACTCTCCACCATCACAGCTTGAGCATTGTTTGCCCCTGGGAAGACACAATAAAGAAACTTTCAAAACCCAATTATGTTTGCCAAATAACCAGATTTGGTGATGGCTACTCTTTTATTGTCTATGAAAGTGGCAATTAACCATGTCTGCATTATTAGCATCTTTATCGTAGGTGTGTGAAGGCCCACTCACATGGATCACAAAAGGGAGCCTTAGCACAACTATGTGAATTAGAAGGAGCCCAACCCTGCAGGTGCTAGGATGTTTCTATTGTGTCTCTAAATAGGGGACTGGTGGGCAGTTAGAAAAGACAGACCCTTCTGCAGCTTAATATGCCAAACACCCGCCCCTCCTCTTAGTGGTCTCATTGTGTGGTGGGTGCCCCAGAGCACACTTTGTCCCAGAAGTTACATCCTCTACCAGTTTTAGATTCAATGCTATGGGATGTACTGTAAATATGCAGAGAACTGGCCACCAGAGATTTCTCCTCATAGTGGTACCAGGTGTGACCTGTATGTTCCAGTTGGGTTGGCAGAGGAGCACTTTGTTACTGCTTGGGATAACTATATATTTTCCTGTCCTTCATCCATGGTGCCCCTGTAGTAAATCAATTATCACCCACTTTATATATTTCATACTTTTCCTACAGAAGAGGTTGAACCCTAGTGGACCGTCCAAAGCTTGAGGGTTCTCCTCTTTGATAAAACTTAATAAAACTCAATATAATAACACATTATTAAAGGAATGGGGCTTTTCCTGATCACCCCAACTTTAATTTCTGCTCCACCCTCACTTATTATGCCTCTAGAGTAGTTTCCCACTCTTTCTGCCAGGTAATGTGTTGTTCATGTAGATTGTTTACTACAGAAGAAGTTGAGCCCTAGTGTAAATTCCGAGGTGCAGCTTGAGGTTTCTCCTGTTTGATCAAACTTGCAATACAATGAATACATTAATAATGTAATGGGGCTCTTCCTGATCACCCACACTTTAATTTCCCCCTCTTTTCACTGCAAATCTCTCCCTAGTTTCTCTCGGTGGCAGAATGAGATGGAAGCAGAGCGTTTGCTACTACATATGTCACTATATGTTATCCTGTACCTTTGTGTAAAGCTCACAGTATCCTGGTGGTAAATTAGGGAGTTACAGGCAAGTTCAGTGTGGGGTACAGTTCTCCTGATTTGGGCAGTACAGTAAGTACTAGAGGGTTTCTAGAGACCAAATCAAGGTTAGGGATGTAGCGAACCGCCGATAATGTGTTCGCGAACGCCGTTCGCGAACACCGGCAAAAAATGCGAACAGTTCGCGAACAGTTCGCGAACTTCGAACATCCGAAAATCGTTCGATTCGAACGATCGAAGGATTTTAATCGTTCGATCGAACGATTTTCGTTCGAATCGAACGAAAATCGTTCGATTTTAGCGACCGAATGGTCGAATGGTCGAACGATTTTGACGCGAACGCCTATTGGCGAACGTCGCGCGACGTTCGCGAACTTGCGGCGGACGCGAACAGCCGATGTTCGCGCGAACAAGTTCGCCGCAGAACAGTCCGCGACATCCCTAATCAAGGTCACCACCATCATTGAGTAAGAATGTACCACTTGTCACCATGGGGGTGTCACACAGTTTCCTCTCTCCTGCTGGGAAAACTTTTCCAAATGATGAAAACCTCTTGCCTGCAGGATTTCTCCATGATTTATTTCCTGGATTTACAATTGTATCCTGTGGATTATTATTATTATTATTATTTTGCCTCATGTGGAATCTTCGTCCCTGTTTTCTGCCAATTGTCCAACTGACCCTGTTTTTCCTTATTCCTGAACAATTAATTCTTGTTGCTGTCCTACTGATTTCAATTGTGAATTGTATTCTATTATCTGTATAATCTGGACCTGAACTCTTTCAGGCACATTTATCAAGGGTCGAATTTCGATTTTGAAATGTGAGTTTTTTAAAACTCCTCTAATCTCCCATAAATTTTGAAATTCGACTAATGTAATTGTTCAAAATGAAATTGTTAATACTCGGTCGAAGGTCGGGAAGGCTACAAACATCACCACATTATTCCCTGGATCTCTCCTATTGACTTATGCAGGTTTTAGGTGGCAAATAGAAGTCCGGACCAAGGAGGAAGCTTCAAGTAAAAGTCCAAGTTCACGGTAACAGAAAAGGGATCAGGAATAAGCGTAGTCAAATCCAGGCAATGCTCAATAGGCAGGCAGATAAACAGCAAAGTCAAGGTTCAAAAGTCCAGGAATGCAATCAATACGAATTTAGGAATACCCAGGAATGCTTAAAACAAATCCTATAATTGGGCATTGAACCCGTGACCTGGGAATCCTTTTATTTTCAATTTCCATGCAGGGCACATGCCAACATCAACTCAATGGGTCATGCGCACCGTCATCTTGGATACAGCACCGCCGGATACGGGGGCACCATTGTGCGCTCCTGACAATAGCTCAGTAAGGGAAACTGTTCAGAAAAGGAAACAGCTCAGTAAGGGGCACAGCTCAGTAAGAAAAACAGTTCAGTAAATGCCCAGCTCAGTAAGGGACAGTTCAGGAAAGGGCACAGCTCAGTAAACAAAACAGTTCAGTTTGGGAAACAGCTGAGTAAGGGACAGTTCAGGAAAGGGCACAGCTCAGAAAGGCAAATAGTAAGGAGAACAGTTTGGGAAAATGACACAGCTTAGTACTGGAAATAGTTTGGGAAAGGACACAGTTCAATCAGGGAAATATCTCAGTAAGAGAAAGTTCAGGAAAGGACACAGCTCAGTAAGGGAAACCGTTCAGTAAAGAAAATAGTTTGGGAAAAGATGCAGCTCAGTAAGGGACAGTCCAGGAAAGAGAACAGCTCAGTAAAAGAAATAGTTCAGTAAGGGAAACTTTTCAGTTAGGGACAGTTAAGGAATGATCACAGCTTAGTAAGTTGAGTAACAACTGAGTAAGGGACAGTTCAGGAAAGGATATAGCTCAGAAAGGGAAACTTCCGAAAACAGAGTAATGGAAAAGTTCAGGAATGGGCAAAGCTCAGTAAGGAAAACAGTTCAAGTCAGGTAACACAGTAAGTTAGGTTGAAAAAAGACACATACATCAAACACTCTTTTTTTAAGCTGCCTAACTGCCAGTTGATCCAGAGGAAGATAAAATAACCCATCTAAAGCCTCTCCAATTTGCCTCAGAGGGGGAAAAAAATCTTTCCTGACTCCAAAATGGCAATGGGACCAGTCCCTGGATCAACTTGTACTATGAGCTATCTCCCATATCCCTGTATTCCATCACTTGCTAAACACCATCCAACCCCTTCTTATACCTATCTAATGTATCAGCCTGTACCCCTGATTCACTTCCCAGCTCTCCCTGTAACACCCCTTTCCCTCCTCTAATCTCATTGGCTCCCTCCTGTCTGCTGGGAGGAGCTACTGGTGAATAAAGCACCCGACCCTTCCTTGTACCTATCTAATGTATCAGCCTGTACCCCTGATTCACTTCCCAGCTCTCCCTGTAACACCCCTTTCCCTCCTCTAATCTCATTGGCTCCCTCCTGTCTGCTGGGAGGAGCTACTGGTGAATAAAGCATCCGACCCTTCCTTGTACCTATCTAATGTATCAGCCTGTACCCCTGATTCACTTCCCAGCTCTCCCTGTAACACCCCTTTCCCTCCTCTAATCTCATTGGCTCCCTCCTGTCTGCTGGGAGGAGCTACTGGTGAATAAACATCCGACCCTTCCTTATACCTATCTAATGTATCAGCCTGTACCCCTGATTCAGGGAGACAATTCCACATCTTCACAGCTCTCACTGTAACAAACCCCTTCCCAATATTTAGCTGAAAACCTCTTTTCTTCTAATCGGAATGGGTGACCTTGTGTCAGCTGGAAAGACCTACTGGTAAATAAATCATTAGAGAGATTATTATATGATCCCCTTATATATTTATACATAGTTATCATATCCCCCTTATATATTTATATATAGTGATCATATCCCATTTATATATAGTGATCATATCCCCTTATATATTTATATATAGTGATCATATCCCCTTATATATTTATATATAGTGATCATATCCCCTTATATATTTATATATAGTGATCATATCCCCTTATATATTTATATATAGTGATCATATCCCCTTATATATTTATATATAGTGACCATATCCCCCTTATATATTTATATAGTGATCATATCCCCTTATATATTTATATATAGTGATCATATCCCCTTATATATTTATATATAGTGATCATATCCCCTTGTATATTTATATATAGTGATCATATCCCCTTGTATATTTATATATAGTGATCATATCCCCCTTATATATTTATATAGTGATCATATCCCCTTATATATTTATATATAGTGATCATATCCCCTTATATATTTATATATAGTGATCATATCCCCCTTATATATTTATATATAGTGATCATATCCCCTTGTATATTTATATATAGTGATCATATCCCCCTTATATATTTATATATAGTGATCATATCCCCTTATATATTTATATATAGTGATCATATCCTCTTATATATTTATACATAGTAATCATATCCCCCTTATATATTTATATATAGTGATCATATCCCCCTTATATATTTATATATAGTGATCATATCCCCTTATATATTTATATATAGTGATCATATCCCCTTATATATTTATATATAGTGATCATATCCCCCTTATATATTTATATATAGTGATCATATCCCCTTATATATTTATATATAGTGATCATATCCCCTTATATATTTATATCTAGTGATCATATCCCCTTATATATTTATATAGTGATCATATCCCCCTTATATATTTATATCTAGTGATCATATCCCCTTATATATTTATATATAGTGATCATATCCCCTTATATATTTATATCTAGTAATCATATCCCCTTATATATTTATATATAGTGATCATATCCTCTTATATATTTATACATAGTGATCATATCCCCCTTATATATTTATATATAGTGATCATATCCCCCTTATATATTTATATAGTGATCATATCCCCCTTATATATTTATATATAGTGATCATATCCCCTTATATGTTTATATATAGTGATCATATCCCCCTTATATATTTATATCTAGCGATCA